>NC_058132.1:477032974-477087664 GCF_016433145.1 Gracilinanus agilis
CAATTGTATAAAAAATCAAGCCATTCCCCAATTGATAAATGGGCAAGAGACATGAATAGGCAATTTTCAGGTAAAGAAATCAAAAGTATCAATAAGCACATGAGAAAGTGTTCCAAATCTCTAATAATTAGAGAAATGCAAATCAAAACAACTCTGAGGTATCACCTCATACCTAGCAGATTGGCTAAAATGAAAGAAGGGGAGAGTAATGAATGTTGGAGGGGATGTGGCAAAATTGGGACATTAATGCATTGCTGGTGGAGCTGTCAACTGATCCAGCCATTCTGGCTGGCAATTTGGAATCATGCTCAAAGGGCTATAAAAGAATGCCTGCCCTTTGATCCAGCCATACCATTGCTGGGTTTGTACCCCAAAGAGATCATAGATAAACAGACTTGTATGAAAATATTTATAGTTGCGCTTTTTGTGGTGGCAAAGAACTGGAAAATGAGGGTATGCCCTTCAATTGGAATTTGGCTGAACAAACTGTGGTATATGCTGGTGATGGAATACTATTGTGCTAAAAGGAATAATAAACTGGAGGAGTTCCAGGTGTCTCCTTACTTTTATCCATGTTTTTGTGCAATTCTATCAGGAGATAAAGTAAAATCCTATCCTTTTATTTCTTCCTAAGTGAACCCCTATCTCACTCCCCCAAAATGTTATTCAAAACCTTCTCTTCTGTCCTCTCCTCTGTTCTGCTATAATTTTATCTTCTCCCTCTTAGCTGAGAAACTCAAATGTTACTTTAATGAATAAATTTACCTTCTTTTACTTTACAAGAAAAAAATCAACAAGTGATCTCTTTATCTCAGAAATCCCTTAACTTCATTACTCTCTGTCTTTTTCACATCTCATATTGAGAAAATTCTTATCAAATTCAAGCCAGCCATATGTACTCTTGATCTTATTCCTTCTTGTCTTTCCCAGCAGATTTCTCCTTCAATTATTCATTTCTCCCTCTAATCTTCAGTACTTAATCTTTCTCTATTGTCTTCAAGCAGCCATGTCTACCAATTCTTTAAAAAAATTCTTCTGTATGCTCTTCCATCCCCACAATCTGTTTCCTTATATCTCTTCTTTTCTCAGACAAATTTCCTTAAGAAAATCTACATTCATTGCTTTGATGTCGTTTCCTCTTATCCTTCCTGAACCCTTCATTTTCTGGCTTCTGACCTCATTACTCAGCTGAAATTTCTCCCTGAAAAAGTAACAAATAAAATTTTAATTGTCAAAATCTGATGGACCTTTCTCAGTCCTTATTCTTCTGAAGTTATTTACTGAGTTTTATGAGGCTGAACACTTCCTTGGCCTGGATACCCTCTCCTCTTCCAGTTTTCATAACATTCCTCTCTCCTAGTCCTCTTAACTGTTTAATTATTCTCATTCTCCTTTGTTGGATTAGCATCCGAGAGTTTTTTCCAAAGCTATGTCCTGAGTTTACTTCTCTTCTTTCTATGTATATTCATAATGACCTTGTCAATTCCCATGCTTTTAATTATCATTTCTATGCCAATAAATCCCAGAACTATATATCCAACCCCATTCTCTCCTGTGATCTCTAGTTGGATGTGCCATAAGAGTGGCAGAAATGTGGGATTGCAGCAATAGTTTAAAAAAAAGAGAGAGACAACTTGGAAACTTTCTTTCTCTTTAGTTGGCTGATCATGTCATAACTTTATGAACCACTCTTTGGAAGGATGAGATATCGGGTGATGCTTGTAACTAATTAATATAATAACTACCAAGCACATGACAACAGGCATAAATCTAGCCGAGGTAAGGCTAAGACTTGGTCTTTTCCTACTTTTTTTGTTTATTTACTGAGTATATGTGATTGACCATGGATCTTGGAATGTATATTTCAAACAATGGAGGCAGAATTGTGAGTTCAAAGAATTCAGGAGTTATTCAGTCTTCACGTAGTGTCACCTGAACTTTAAGAGTAACCCCTTCAACTACTGCAGAATTTCTTGAAGAATATGACCACTGTCAAGAAGATGATTCATCAGATTGCTTGGCCTGGCTCACAAGAAAATATGGATATGAAGATATTTATATAAATAGTACAAACTGAGGAGAACATAAAATGTTGATTTGGCACTCCCATAAAATATTTTATGTTTTGATGCTTTAAGTATCACATCCATTGAAAATATAATAGTAATTATAGTACTGCTACTGCTTATTTCAGACAAACTTAGGTCAGAGACTCCCAAGAATCTCTTAAATTAAGCATTTCTTTTGTGTGTTGGAAACAAATGGCAGATCTATATGCCTTTATTTACACCATACATTGAGTATCTTTCTATCTTCTCTTTCTCAGGAGAGCAAAAGTGATTTTTCCCAAGGCTTCTGGGTGAAATCTGAAAAAGAGCCTTTCTCTTTAGATACCAGACCTCTCTAGGACAAAACCCTATCTGAGAATTATGGATCCAGGCTGAGATGGGTTTTAGAATGGAGGGAAAGTACAAGTATCCCAGAACACATGAGCTTAGTAGTTGAATTTTTACTATTACACAATTAATCATTTTAATTATATATTTGTTATTTTTTCCCAATTCAATAAATGTAAAAAATATTTTTAGCATTTGTTTTCTTTTTTCTTTTTAATTATATATTTAGTAACCACCACCATCACCAAAAAACATTTAACTGAGCAAATCCATAAAAAGATTTTATTCAAGGCCACAAACTACATATTGTTTATTAATTATTTAAAAATATGTTAATTATACATGTATGCTAACGTAAATATTCTTTGCTTTTGAGTTCACTTTGGATTTTTTTTTTACTTGGATTTTTTTTCTCTTGATTTAGTGGCTATTTTTAAAAAATGTAATAATAGTATGTATTATTTTTTATTTCTTTTCTTCTCTTTTCATCTTGGCATTATTTCCCTTCTTTTCTTTATATTTACAACATTTTTCATTTCAATAACAATACAATTCCTTACATTCAAATATCACTATTTAGCTATTCAGTCAGAATCTATTCAGTCATTATTCTCATCCATTGCATTTTTCTATTTCCAATTATTATATTATAATAAACAAAGCATCACTGAATATTTTCATGCAAATACAGCTTTTTACTGTTAGGGCCTATCCCTAGAAATAGAATCTCTAGTTCAGTGAACATGAACAGCTTTACAGCTCTTAATGTACAATTTCATCTTGTTTTCTAAAAATAAATATTTCATAGCTGCTCTAGCAATGTAATATTAGATCAGTTTCTCATTTGATTTGATCACTTTGGCCCCTCTAGTTCTCAGGACCATATTTTGCTAGATAGTTCCTTAGGGAGAGAGACACAATCTGTTGCCAGGACCATACTCTTTCCAAAACAAATCTTTCCAGCTTGGTCAAACCCTGTAAAACTTTTGTTCCAGGATTCTCTCTCAGGTATGCAGGATTAACTCCATATTATGATGCATATTAAGGTAAGACTTTTGAAAAATATTTATATTCTCTAAGCCATTGTTGTCCCACTAGAAACTGTTTGGATTTTGTGTATGATCAGGCTTAGATCCACTATTAAACTTAAGCAGGTATGTGTGGGCTTTCCAAAAATCCATTTATTTATATTATCTAAGGTTCTAGTCATTTTCTTAACTTTTTACTCATTTACTTTTTGGTTAAAATTTTCTAGTTCTGAGAGGGGAAAATTAATGTTCATAACTATTATTACTTTGTTATCTATTTCCATCTGCATCTTACTTAGTTTTTCCTTAAAAAATCTGGGCACTAATAGACTTAGTGCACACAGGTTCAATGTTGATAATGCCTCATTATCTGTAGTAACTTACTCCCCTGCCCTGCAAATATAATATAATTATCCTGTTCATTCCTTCCAATTATATCCAATTAACTCCAACCTTGTCCAAGATCATGACAGTTACTCCTGTCTTCTCTGGATCAGCTGAGGCATAGTACATTCTGCTCCAGTTCCTCATCTTCATTCTATGTACCCCATTGTTAGGTCCTGATTTTTTACCCTTTCTACTATCCATTTTCTTTGCATGTGTGAATTCATCCTATTACACTCAATGTCATATTTACTATTCGTGAACTTCCATCTACTCTGTTCTTCCTCACTGTTTATGCCCCTGTTTCTTTTTTCTCTCTGCCATATCCCGCCTCAGATGTCGAATGTCCTTTGACCAATACTACTCCAATTCACATCCCTTCCCCAAAATCATCCTTTATCCTCTCCCCTTGTCCTCCTGGTTCCAAATTGGCCTACCTTTCCAAAGGTTATTCCATTATCTCTTGCCCTTTACCTTTTATTTCTTATTATATCCAGCTTTCCCCAAATCCCTTCCTTATCTTCCGACTGGACCCCCTACTTCTTGATTTCCATGTCTTCTAACCTTCCCCCCTACCTCTTGATATGTACTCTCCTCCAGGTATCCCTTTCTTCCCTCTCTTCTCTCATCCCTTTGTCCTTTCTCTTCCCAGTCCCTCTTATCCCCTTTCCCTCCTGTTTCTCTATATGTTAAAAAATTTCTCCTTCTTGTTGTATATGTCACTCTCTCTTTAACCCAGGGCTAATGAGAATTGGGTTTAATATTCTCAGCCCTCCACCCTCTCAGCTCCTTCTCCATGGCAGTTCCTTCACTCATTCTTCCTCCAAAGGCGATAATCATTTCACCTTGCCTCCCTGTGGTCTATTACACTACTTTTTCAGCTCATTCTCTTGACCTTAAGTCTTCCATACATATCTTTTTCTTCAAAATACCTAGGCAATGATCCCAGTGGCCATAGATTACATTTTCCCATATCAGAATCAAACAATGTGGCCTTTTGGGTTTCTTATGATTAGTTTTTCATTACGTTTGTAGGTTTCTAATAGACCAAATTTTCTTCTGAGTTCTGGACTTTTCTACAGGAATAGCTGAAACTTCTTTATTTTGTTAAGTATCCTTCTCTCTCTCCCCCCCCCCTTTTATAATTAACTCATGTTTGCTGTATATAATAATAAACCAAGGTCCCTGATTTATTAGCAATGAAGCTTGAGTTCTTGCCCTTAGGTCCTAGTGCCCACTGACTTTGATGTGTTTACTTCTTTATTTCCAAGCCAAGGTAGCAGCAAGCACAGCTCTTCATAGGGCCCTCTGCCTGTGGATTCAGATTCCAGTGGATTTCCTTTTTAATATTGATTTTATGGAGTTATTTTTATTATTTGTGGATGGGGTTTAGGAGATTTCTCACCTATTCTACCATCTTCCCACAATGTTCTAGCATCTGCTTTCTAAAATTATGAGTTCCAAAACCTCTTCCTCTCTTCATTTCCTTATCCCTCATTGAGATGCTAAGCAATTTGATCTAGGCTATACATGTATGATCATATAAAAACATATTTCTATATAGGTCATATTAGAGAAGGAGACTCATATAAAACAAGTCCAAAAAAAGAAAAAATCAAAATTTAAAATAGTATATTTCCATCTGGATTCAGATTACATCAGTTTTTTTCTCTGAAGTTGTATAGCATTTTATTACAAGTTCCTTAGAATTATCTTGGATCATTGTTTTGCTAAAAAAAAGGCCAAGCCATTCATAATTGATCATCATACAACAATGATTGTATACAATAATAATATTGCTATTACTGTATATAATATTTTCCTGGTTCTGTTCAGTTTACCTTGGTATCAGTTCATGTAGGTCTTTCCAGATTTTCCTGAAATCATCTCACATACCATTTCTTACAACATAACAGTATCCCATTACAACCATAAACCACAACTTGTTCAGTTATTCACCAGTTAATGGACATCCTCTCATTTTCCAATTCTTTGCCACCACGAAGAGATGAATAATCTTTTAAAATATTTCAAAGCTCTCCTACAAATATTGAATATAGAATTTAGAGTTTTCTTGCCATACCAACAGTCCCAGCAATTAATTTCTTATATTTTGATTTTGAGCCACATGTGCTCAATCATATTGAAGAAAGAATTGACTATGAGAAGTTAAGTTTTGACAAAAAATTGCAACCTATTTTCAATTCTGTTTGATTTCAAAAGCATAACTCATTTTATTAATGGCTAGATTTCAGAAACATTTTTGAAAGCTTTCATAACATTCATCTCTAAGACATATATAAAATTCTCTGTCAAAATTGTAGAATGTTATAAAATGTGTTTTATTATGATAAAGACTTTAGTCAGGCCTTCTTAATTGATGGTTTAATTTGTCTGTGGTAACTCTAGATAAGTGGCCAAGTGTCCTAGTTTCTACAGTGACAAAGCTGGTTTAGTAATCACCCCCTAATTTGTCTATGGCAACCTACTTTTTAATGCCACTAGGGCTTTCTTTTTCTATATTTGTGCTAATTTTTGCAATACTATCTTGAGATGAAGGGGGAAAGATATGAGAAGTAATGGCACATTGATATTTAAAGAAATATATTGTCCATCATTTATTAGGACTGAAAATTCCAAAGAGGAATTCCTTAGTCACTCCCTTGACCTCTGTATCCACATAGAAGGACCTTTCTTGCCATCTCTCTATTTTCTCATGTGCACTGAGAAAGGGTCACTTCTCCAAAATCAGATTAAAAGCCTAACAAAATATTTTTTGGAAGTCAATGTGGGATGGTGAGAAGTTAAACTTGCCTGAAACTACTAAAAACAAATGAACAGACAAATCAACAGATGGCAACCGAGTAATGACTGACTGGGAGCCATTTATGTCTTTGGCCATGGAAACCTTTAGTGTACATATATGTCTTAAAAGCTGGGAGGTCTTCAGATTTATTATTTTTCATTTCTCCTTGAGGGTTATGGAGGAAGATATGGAGATGAGGGGGCTGGTAAGGTAAACAAAACATCAGACATAAGGTATTAGAAACAGAATAAAATACCATTTGAAGTTGATACAACCACAAATTTGGTTTGTGATATGGAAAGGAAATGATTGAGCCCAGTGGAATAGATGAGAGAGAAGCTGCAGGCCAAGAGAACTTTCTATCATAGGTTTTAAGATAATAGATTTATAATCGGAGTTCTTTCATAACTTCAAAGAGATTCTTGGGAGCAAGTATGCTTCATTTTCCAAGATTTTGTACAATACCCATGGGTTTTCATGATTGTTAGAGGCCCCAGATGGGTTTTGGATAAGAAGTTTAAGTAAGGTATGGTCTCTTTCCATAGATATTATAGCTTAGTAAGGAAATTAAACAATTATAACCTGTGACATTATTTGCTAAGTGCCTTAGATAAGTGCTACCTAAGGTGTTACTGTGAGAATCATAAATTCCATGGTTAAGATGTTTTTGAGAAAAGGTTTCTAGTCTAAGATTTCATTTTCACTTGTGGAAATTAAAAGATGCTATATATTTCTACATCAGTTATATGGATTATTGAAGGTCAAAATCATAAATAAGTAGAATATTTTGAAAAGCTTGAAAAAATCATTCATATAATTAAAACACAATCTCTGGACCCAATGAGTGCTTGAATATCTATACTCTTACTTTGTATGGAGGACACTCTTAGCTCTGGAATTATACTTGATTCACCCCTGGGAAAATCTGGTGCCTAAAGAGAGAGGGTAGGCTCCTTTTAAACTCTATGTTTCTTTTTAAATATCTACCTCTTGAAGCTCTAGGGAAAGTCGCTTTTGGTCTCCCTAAAAAAGAGGAAGCAGAAACGTGAATGTCTAGTATAAATCAGCTAAAGAGCAGTCAATTATTTCCTAACACTTTCAGCAACTAGAGGTTTTAAAAGGTTTCACAGATGAAATAGCATTTGAATAGGACTTTAAAGTATGGGTAGGAATTCAACAGACAAAAAGAAAAGATGACATAGTAGGTCAAAAGAACAGTATGAGCAAAGTCAAGAAATTCAGGAAAACTCAAGATAGGCTCAGTTGCATTTGGAAGTATATGAAGGGAAATGATAGTACTTAAGGGCATTTGAAATGGTCAGATGGTGCCAGAATACCAGGATATAGAGTCAAATAAAATATTTTGAATTTTACTTGAAAGATAATAGGGAGCTACTTAGATTTTAAACAGACATAGACATAAGAAGTTATTGTAGCATTACCATGAAAGATAGAAAAGAGGAATGAAAAATTAAAAGGACCGATATGTTAGGAGACTATCACAATAGTATAAATTTAAACCTCATGTTTTAGAAAATGAGAGACTAGATGAAAGATGGTTATCTAGACAGGTGTTAAAAAAAGAGGAACAGATTTAGCAAGAAAAATAATATCAGTGTGATATCTTGAATATGAAGACCATCAAAGAGGAGATATACTGTAGAGAATTAGAGATGCAGGCAAAGTGCTGTGCTAATCATCCATAAATCATTATGTATGTATATTTTAACCGTTGAAAAATTTGACTATTGGTATAAAAACCTAATAAAAAAGACTGAGAAAATTAGAAATATTAAACATATCATTTACTAAACTTTACTAACTACAATAAAATAAAATGCATGATTTATTAAAAATTGAAGAAAGAGGGGGCAGCTGGGAGGTTCAGTGGATTGAGAGCTAGGACAAGAGATGGGAGGTCTTGGGTTCAAATCTGGCCTCAGACACTTCCTAGCTGTGTGACCTTGGGCAAGTCACTTGACCCCCATTGCCTAGCCCTTACCACTCTTCTGCCTTAGAAACAATACATAGTATTGTTTCTAAGACAGAAGGTAAGGGTTTAAAAAAACTGAAGAAAGATTTTGAACTTAAATGGAGTTTAAATAACATAATCCTAAAGAATTGGTGTTTCAAAGGACAAAACATAGAAATTATAGAGACTTTCAAAAAAGAAATTACAAAATTCAATAGCAATGCAAAACTTTTGGGTTACAACTAATGTACTCATTAAGGGAAAATGTATATTTCTAAACATTTTCAATAACAAAAGAAAGATACAGCAGAGTATAATTGATAATTCAAATGAAATTTTAGAAAATGATTTTTAAAATCTCCATAAAATCGAAATTTTGTATATCAAAGAGATGAACAAAATTGAAAACAAACACAATGGAAAAAATCACATTGAACTGACAAATGAAAATAGGAACTTTCATTTTAAAAAATATTTTATTTTTAACATTTATTTTTTAAAAATTGGAGTTCCAAATTCTTACCCTTTCTATAGCCTCTCCCTTTTCCATTGAAAAGGAAAACAACACATGACTAATTATACATGTAAAGTTATGCAAAACTCATCCATATTAACCATATTGGGAAAAAAGCAAGAAAAAGAAAATGAAAAAATATACTTTAGTCCTTACTCAGAGTTCATCAGTTCTCTCTTTGGATATGGAGAGTATTTTTTATAATTGGTCCAATTGAATTATCTGTGTTCATTGTCAAGATCAGAGTAGCTATCTTTCACATCTTATTATCATGACTGTATTTTTATTATGGTGTGTAATGTTTTCCTTTTTCTGCTCACTTCACTTTGAATCCATTGATATAAACCTTACCAGGTTTTTCTGATTCCATCCTGCTCATCATCTCTTATAACCTAATAATATTCCATTACAATCATATACTGCATATACTGAAATTTGTGCAGCCATTCCATAGCTGATGGACATTCTTTCACTTTCAAATTCTTGCCACCACAAAAGGAAGTGCTAGAAATATTTTTGTAAAAATAGATCCCTTTTCATTTTTTTTTATTTCTTTGGGATACAGATATAATAGTAGTAATAGTACTGCTGGGTCAAATGGAATACACAGTTTTATTGCCTTCTGGGCATAGTTCCAATTTGATCACCAAAATGGTTGAATCAGTTCACAATTCCACCAATACTGTATTCATTTACTTACTTTCTCACTTTCCCTCTAGGATTTATCACTCACTTTTTGTGTCCCATTAGCCAAACTGAGGTATGAGATAGTACCTCAGAGTTATTTTAATTAATATTTCTCTAACAAATAGTAATTTAAAACATTTTTTATATTTCCATCAATAGTTTTTATTTCTTCTTCTGAAAACTGCTTGTTCGCATCCTTTGATCATTCATCAAATTGTGAATGGCTCTGAATAGAACATTTTAAAATGATAATAGAGAAAGTGATAGGTAATTTAAACCAGAAAAAGGAAGGGTAAAATCAAATTTATATTCTCAAAACTGAAGGGCAATTTATAGCAGTATAATAATAAATTATCTCAATAGATATAGAAAACTATTAAAATGCAGCATTGATTTGTGTTAAAATAGGAATGGATAGGTATTTATTTAATATGAAAGATAGTAACTATCAAGAAATATTATCATTTTGTAATATATCATATCCTAAACAAAGTAGAGAAGAAGGGAGAAAAAAAACACTTTTACAATTATGGATGGGGAAGAGTTCTTGACCAAATCATGGATAGGTGATAAAATAGACATTTTAATATCATAAAACATATTTAGAATTAGAGCAGAAATAATGTGGAAAAAAATTAGCAGCATACTTCTGAGATTAAGATTTAATATCCATGATAAAGGGGATTGATACAGATAATACTAAAAGCAAGTCTAATTAGACAAGAGGTTAAAAAATATGAAGAGTAGTTTTCAAAGCATTAAATAAAAGATATCAACAGTTGTATTTTTTGTAAATACTCTAAATTGTTAATAAGAAAAATAGAAATGCAAAAAGGGTTTATATTCTACTCCATCATTAGATTTATATACATAAACTTTTTTTTTAATGTGTTATTGTTAGAAAGGCTTTAAGAAGACAGATACACTAATGCAATGTTGGGTAAAGATGTTTTTGCTATTCATTCTGTAAAGCAGAATATTTAGCTTTATTATATTTCTTTGTAAGAAGGAGGGACTTTTTCTTTTGTGAATGGTGTGTGTGTGTGTGTATGAGAATAGTGGTAGTTTCATGATAAAATAAATATTGTCCATGAAACATTAAACATATGCATGTGTATATATCAGTGATTCCCAAAGTGGGTACCACCACCCCCTGGTGGGTGCTGCAGTGATCCAGGAGAGCGGTGATGGCCACAGGTACATTTGGAGGCGGTGATAGTATGTGACAGGGGGCGCTAAGTAATATTTTTTCTGGAAAGGGGGTGGTAGGCCAAAAAAGTTTGGGAACCACTGGTATATATGATTAATGTATATATAAATATGAATATAAATATATAATAATGTTTGTAGATACATAATACATATCTTCATAATGCATTGTATATGTATATATAGAAGATTGGATACACATATGTGTGCCACATATGTAGATTGATATGTGTGTATATATCTAATCTATTACATGTTTTTATATGTATGTTTTCAGAATACAGATAAGATGAGCAATGCTGACAGTATAATTTTTTGGTGATAATATTTTATTTTTCCCCAATTACATGTAAAAACTTTTTTAACATTTGTTTTTTTTTTAAATTTTGAGTTTCAAATTCTCTCCTCCTCGTCTCCCTTCACTGAGATACATGTGTGATCATGCAAAACATATTTCCATATTAGTAATGTTTTAGAAGACATATACATATATAAAAATCCATGAAAAAATAAAATGAAAAATTAGTATGCTTTGATCTATATTCAAGCTCCATTATTTCTTTCCCTGGAGGTGGACAGGGCTTCCCCTGCCTTTTTTCCCCACATCAGACAATTTGTGATAGAAAATACAGACCAAAAAAAGAAACACAAGAAAAATAAAGTTTTAAAATGTATGCTTCTATCTGCATTCAGACTCTGTTAGTTCTTTCTCAGGAGGTGCATAGTGTTTTTCTTTAAACCCTTACCTTCCATCTTAGAATCAATATTAGATATTGATTCCAAGGCAGAAGAGTGATAAAGGCTAGGCAATTGGCCTTAAGTGACTTGTCCAAGGTCACACAGTTAGGAAGTGTCTCAGGCCAGATCTCTAGTGTAATGCAAGGTGGCTAACAGAAACTTTTTGCTTCTGTAATTTCTAAAGGTCACAAAAAGTCATTTAAACATCTTAGAATGTTCAGAAAGTCAGAACTTAAAGCTATAAATAGAGGTGAAGTTCCAATGGATGAGGCTTTTGCCTTCTGGCTTTCACTGTGGCTGGAAGCTTTTGCTTTGGCCTTTCGACTTTGGCCTAATTGCTTCGGCCTTGGCTTGTGCTTATTTTGTCTTGGGGAAATTTGGACCTCTCTCATTTCTCTGGACCTCTCCCTGATCTCCCATCTCCATCCCTCCCCTTCCTTGATTTTCCTTTGGGTTCTGGTTGGAAGAGAGGGCTTGACGATTGAACATTGTGGGTTTTAGTTTCTTTAGATAATTGGAGTATCCTCAAATAAGTTACCCCTAGATTTGATAAAAACTTTACTTAAAAGGCAGTCAAATCTTCCTGACTGGGAGAGCTGGGCTCTCTCTCAGTCTAACCTCTCAGCGACCCATCCCCCACCCTCACCCCTCTCCCTAGCAGCAGTTAGAAAACCCTGAACCCCTCCCCCATTCTGACCGACCCTGATATTAATAAATCCCCTTGTTACCTGTTCAAACCCTGTGGTGAGTCATTGTGTCGAAAATTAAGACAAGGGCTCAAGAGGAAGGAATCATTTTCCTTTATTTCTTGAGAAAACTGGGGCATCCATCTTGGCAGGAAGTACCTCCCCGAGACTTCCTCCAGCCATCAGTTTGACTGGCAGGGAGGGGCCCTCTCCACCCCTCCCTCAAGAGACTTTGAAACTAACAAGAGAAACCCTCCAGTCAAATCTAAACATTTCTTACTGGCCCTAGTTTCCTCCCTGTATTCTCTGTCTCAAGCCTCTGGGAATAAACCTTTTTGAGCTGCCTTCTCCTACATATCCCATTTCCCTTATCTCCCACATACCTTCCCATACCTTCATTTCTTCCTCCAATCACCTTATTTACTTATATTTTTGATAACACTAGGGCTGCCTCTCTATTCACTGAGCCACTTAGCTGGCTCTAGATAGCATTTTTCATCATAGTCCTTTGTAAGGCAGTATCATTTTACATTTAATTACTCTTTTAAAAAACTAACTGCATAATAGATATTTCTAGTTTCACATATATTACTCTTTTACTATTCTTTGTATGTTGAAATATTCGTGTTTATTAATGTTAAGATCATAATAAAATGTTTTAGTTGAAAATATATAATTTTGTAATTTTGGGGAGAATAGTCTCAGTTGAGAGGTGATATTGTTAGCCAGATTGACAAGAAAGTTAGAGCAAAAGAATTAGAATGCCTTTTCTTTTTCTTTTTTTCTTTATTGTTTTATTACTATGTAGACTTAAGACAGTTTTAATAATAGAGATTTAATTTAAGAGAGTGTTGTTGGTACTTTTAATTTTTTTCTAAAGAGCTAGTTGTTTAGACACCATTTTCAAGGAGTTTTACTATGAGAGGATAACAGCTTTAAGAAATAGTGGGATGTAGTAAAGAATTTTTAAATTATTTTAAAAACATTTTCCATGGTGACATGATTCATATTGTCTCCCTCCCTTCTTCCATCTCCCGTTCCAGAGTAGACAAGCAATTCCATTGGATTATACATATATCATCACTTGATATCTATTTCCAATACATATATTATTCATTTTTGTAATAGAGCAATCTTTTAAAACCAAAACCCCATATCACATGTCCATATAAACAAAGAGTAAATCATGTGTTTTTCTCCTGGAGAGTTTATTAAATAATGGGAAATATATGTCTATGTTTTGGGGCCACCAAATAGGAACCAAAAGATAAAGAGAAATTAAAGAGAAAAGGTGATGATTGTGAGGTTACAACCTGCCTGAGGACATGGGAAGGCATAGGACCAAGGGGACAGGTAGAGAATTGGCTTAGAAACGAGATCAAGGAATAGAGTCAAGGCACAGGTAGAGGGACTGAACTACCTTAGTGAAGAATAAGGAAATAAGAGGTCGCTTAGACTAGTCTATAAAGGGGTATCCTTAGACCCTGGAAAAGCTAGGTGCAAATCCTGCTTCCAGTTAATACTATACCTTTGATTATGGGCAATGTCACAACCCTCCAAGTCTTAGTTTTGTCAATTATAAAATGGATATATTAAAAAATAAAGTAACCCTTCTCCAGGGTTGTAACATTCAAGTGAGATAAAACATGCTAAATACTTTTTAACCTTGAAATAATAGATAAATGTCTGTTATTTTTATTACCTCTTCAGTGACCAAACAAAAAACTAAGATTAAACAATGACCCTGAAAAAAATTATGAGGAATGAAATGAGGGAGCTAAGGAAGCTGGTGACCAGAGAATTTATTTTTCAGTGATTTAAGAAACTTCCTTACTCATTGAATTAGGTACAGGCTGGGGGCATTGTGGGAGACTTTGAGTAGAAATAAAAAATTTTAGAACAGTCAAGATGGTGAATCAGTTTATATGGACAAACAGGGTTATTGAGCAGTAACAAGGGACCAACTATGGTGCCTGAGGTTCATTCTCTGTAAAATGGGAGCAATAATAACATGGTCCTGTGGTTGTTGTGAGGATCAAATGAGATAATAATTATAAAATGCTTGGCAAAATGCCTTCCAGGTGCATAGTAAGTGTTAGCTAAATGTTAGCCATTATTATTTTTATTCTATGAATTCCTGAGACTTAAAGTCCCTTTAGAGAGAGCTAGGTGCTATGGCGTATAGAGTATTAGGGTTAGATCCAGAAAGCCCCAGATATTAGCTGAATAATTCCAGGCAAGTTGCTTAACCTCTGTTTGCCTCAATTTCCTCATGTATAAAAATGGGCATAACAGAAACTATCAGGATTGTGAGGATCAAATGAGATAAAATGACTAAAGCACTTAACATACTAGGTGCCATATAAATGTTAGCTATTAATGGAGTCACAGAATCTACTTTAACCTCCTCGGGAAGTAGGAGAAAGGAATCTGGAAAGATAAAAAAGCCACCCTAACCAGCCATAGATTTTAAATCCTAATTGGAACCTAACAAATTCAAACTTCATTTTTCTACTGCATTCAACAATATGTCAGACAAAAGAGCCAGAAGAAAATATATCACTGACGAAAAATGCACCGAGAACAACCTCCTTTCCCAGTATACCAAATCTGAAAATGAGAAAAAAAAATTAATAGCTTTACTTGGGGACAATTATTTAACCTCCCTAGATTATTCATAAGTTATCCTTGACTGCAGAGAAATGATGAAGGATTTAAGCTTCAGTGAGAAGTTGCAGCCTCTGCTTCTTGGAATAAGAATATTTCACAGAAGAGGAAAACCAGGGAAGTTTTGCAGTGTCTACTGCATGCAAAACAAGCCCAGCTATTTCTGGTAAATAGTGTTCCAATTTGTTGAGTTCTCGAGGGGCAATGGGTCTCAGCCGCTAGTTATTTGACATTAAAAAAATGACAATCTAAATACAGGCTGTTCACAAGATGTACCCAGATTGCAATTAAGAACCTTCAACAAGTCTTCCACATTTCCCACCTGTTTTGGGCTGTTAGAACAAATCACTGTCAGATTCCTCAGAAGCTCTGTCAGTCTTTCCTTTTCAGGAAGGTCCTTTAGTCTTGGCTTGTCTCAGGTGATGATGAGAGACAGTTTAAGTAGAAAGTACCCATTATCAACACCAAAGCCAACTATATTGCTGTAATCATTGTGGACAAACTTTATTGGAATAAAATACTGGCGTAAGATTTGAGGAGTTAACCATGCAGACTCTACTGGGATAGGATAGTGTAATCAAAAAGGCTGGGGCATCTAGGTGATGTAGTGGATAGAGTGCCAACCTGGAGTCCAAAAGAATCTGAGTTCAAATCTGCTCTCAGATACCTACTAGCTGTAGGACCCTGGGCAAGTCACAATTCTCTTGGTTTCAATTTCCTCATCTATAAAATGGGCTGGAGAAGAAATTTCAAACCATTCCAGTATTTTTGCCAAGATAATTGCAAGTAGGGTCAGAAAGAGTCCATCTGAAATTGTTCATCAGCTCAGGGAGGGGGGGAGGGAAAAGGGGAGGGAAAGAACATGAATCATATAACCACGGAAAAATATTCTAAATTCATTAATTAATTTAAAAAACAACCAAAGTGACCACCTGAATAACAAACAACAAACAGTGTTAGTGTTAGAGATCTAAGATTGTACTTGGGTAGACCAGTATTTTAAACTTCTTCCTAATAACTACTATGTGACCCTGATCAGGAAACTTAATGGCAAGCAATACCCTAAGGCCATATTGGCAAACCTATGGCACATGTGCCAGAAGAGCTACTCTCCTCCTTCTCTCCACCACACTTGAGGACATTTCTCCCATCACCCACCCTTCTGCCTAGCAGCCATATGGGAGCTCTTCCTCCTTCCCCTGTCTGGGGTAAAGGGGAGGCTCACATGCAGAGTGAGGGTGCTGTTTGGATGCTCAGTTCCTAAAAGATTCGCCATCACTACCCCACGGCACACCTACCAAAGATAGGTTGCTTTCTTGTTTGGTAAAGAGAGCTCCTGCATAGGAAATTCCTTATACAGATGAAAGCATGGATCATTCATGTTTACTTTTCACACTGTGGAAAGAGCATGGATCTGAAAATGAAAAGATACAGGTTTAAACTTAGCTCTGCCAGGTAATTAAGTATTTAAACTCTAGTGAAATTACTTTTCCTTTTTCTATTTCACCAGTAAATAAGAGTTTCCTACTTGTTAGTGTGAGAAACTATACCACTTGAATAATATAAATTTCTGATGCATGAATTATCCATTCCAAAAATAATTTAGAACCTATACTTGGAATTAAATAAAGCAATAGTATGCTAGTGTTTAATAATTGTCTCTCTAAAAAGAAAAAAAAACTTTGCAAAACCGACTTTAAAATTTAATCTGCATAATTAACATTTTTTCCATTTTTTTAGGTCTAGACAATCAACAAAACAATAAATCAAGTCCTGATTTGTAGCCTTCACCAATTACTAAGGTGTAAATGCTCACACTGAAAATTTAATAATTGGTTCTCACAAGCTAGTCAGAATGGCTCCAGCCCACTTGTATTTTTATCATAATTATGTTAGGGCAGGCTATGACTTTCAAATCCAGACCTAACATGTTAAGTGTTACTTTTACCATATCTCCTTTTGTCCTTTCATAGTGAATTCCTCTGATGGTGGCCAAGAGATACTTAAGTGTCTTATGATGAATCTTGTCATTTTTACCATATATCCCTGAGTCCATAATGGTAGGGATACAAGAGTTGGAAAAACCTTAGTAATTTAATTTCTACTGCTTTGATTTTGATACACCTAACATGTTATTTTTAGGATCCTGTTGCTCCATCTTGGGAACATGAAACTTATTAGAGCCCTTTGTTCAAGGGGATAGATGGTTGTAAAAAGAGAATTCCACTGAAGAGTTTCTTTTTTGTAAAGACAGGTTGAACAAAAGTGGCTCTCATTTTCAGAGAGCTATAGTGACCTCTGCCTGGACTTAGTTACCATAATCTTCTCATTTGTTCTTGTGTGTTGTACAAAGCCCAAGTGTTTCACCAATGTTGTGCAAGATCCAATTCTGCTATGCAAAAAAATCAATTTCATATAAAAAGTACATATGTGCTAGTTGAAGAATTCGGTTTCATATAAAAATACATTTGTGCTGGATAAAGAATTCATATAAAAAAAGAACTCATATAAAAAGTACATTTTTGATCTAGCTCAGGGAGAAAAATATTGCCAAGATCAAAGCCATGATATTGGGGACTCCCCATAAAGCTGGAATGTTTCATTGGGATGTGGTGGCTGTTTCCCACTCCCTCCCCATGGAAACATATATTTCTCCCCTCATTTATCTTATTATTTTAAAATAAAAATCTTTATGCTATTGTCTTTTGTCCTGATCCTTGAAATTCGATGCCTAATATCTTCACATAATCAATACATGGGCATTCTTGCTCCTCTCACAGCAATAGATAATTGTCATGAAATGCAGTCTTATTCAGAACTTCCTTCCTCACTAACTCCCCCAACCCCTCTGTCATCTCTATCCTTTACAGCATGAAAAGTTGCATCAGGTATATTCCACCCCTCTAGTTTTCCTGATTTCTGTTCTCTGCTTCTCCTCCTCCTCTTAACAGGCTCTAAAGTCCTTCAGCACCCTAGAAATCTTTAACTGTTCTCTGGTATCTTTGTGACAGTGGTCACACCAGGTAAGTCTCTTTGTCTCCCCACCTCCTGATTTGACCCAGTTGTAAAAGTTGTGAAATACAATTTTAGTTCTCAGGAATACAGACTTACAGTACATTTCTTATTAATTTTTGTTCAGGTTAGTGGATAATGAATTACTGGGCACTTGGTAGTTCAAAAGGAAATAGAAAATAAAAGACTAGAACCTGAAAATGCTGTGATCATTTAGAAAAACCTGCTAGTGAGTAGCTCCTGGGACTGAGTAGACTATTTTGTACATAAATCATACACTACTCCTGAGACCCAGCAAAACAAATGTAAGAAGAACCAGAGTCCCTAGATTAGGGAAACAAGCACAGCTATATACAATAGGTGAGAATCAGTGTCAAATGATTGTCTTAGCCCTTTCAATATGTGAGTCAAGTCAATAATCATGATTTTGTTGTTCAATCATTTTTTAATCATGTACAATTTTTTGTGATCCTGTTTGGGGTTTTCTTGGCAGAGATCCTGGAGTGGTTTGCTATGTTCTTCTCTAGCTCATTTTACAGACAAGGAGATGTAAGCAAATAAGATTAAGTGACTTGCCCAAGGTCACACAGCTAGTAAGTGCCTGAGTTCATTTTGGTCTGAAGTTCTCCTAATTCCAGAGCTAGAACTCCATCCAATGTGCCACCTTGCTACCTTTCAATATAGGAGTCAAATTAATAATCATATATTTAGTGCCCACTATGTGACAGGCACTGAAGATATTTAGAAGTTCAGGGTACAGGACTTACTCTATGCCCTCTTCTTCTTAATTCATAATAATGTGGAATAGCTCCAAAGCCAGAGTGGACACCAGAGGTAGACAAATTAGATGCAGAGAGAAGCATCATGCAAGGAGAGGGACACAATAAAGATTCCCTGTAATATTAGTTACTGCAAAGCGCATCTTTCTACTAACCATATATATATACATATATATATACATATATATACATACACCTGTGGTAGAAGTGATTTTTAAACTCCATCAATATTTGTTAACTTGTATGAAAAAGAAAAAGTAGCATATAGCAGTGACTAGAATACTAGCCTTTGATTCAGGAAGAAATGAGATCTAGTGATATGTCTAATGTCTAATTCAAATAGGTTTTATGATCCTGGGTAAATATTTTAACACATTAGTTTCCTGGACAACTCTTTTTTTTTAAAAAAAAAGCATTATCTTTTTTAAAAATTATTATGTGGAAACAATTTTTTATAATTTTTTCCACATTTTTGTGATTCAGATTCTGCTCTTCTCTTCCTCTCTAGCAAATGATATGTTATAGGTTTTTCCAGTACTTCATGCAATACATATTTTCCCTATTCTCCATGCTGTTGTGGAAGATACATATCAAACACACAATAAAAACATGTGAAAGAAATAAAGTGAATGATGGCATGCTTAGATCTGGAATCAAATTCCAACAGTTTCTTCTTTGACTTTGGACAGAATTTTTTATTGTGAATCTCTTGAGGTTTTCATGGGGCATTGTTTTCCTGATAATTTAGTCCTTCATAGCTGATCATCATTTAGTATTTCTGTTACTGTATACGATAATCTCTGGGTTCTGCTCATTTCATTTTGCTTCAGTTCATATAAGTCTTTTCAGGTTTTTTTCTTAACTCAGCCTGTTCATCATTTCTTATGACATAATAGCATTTTCTATTACAACCACATACCACAATTTATTCATTCATTTCCCATTTGATGGACATCCCCTCAGATTCCAATGCTATGCCACTACAAAGAGAGTTACTAAAAATGTTTTTTTGGGGGCAAGTAGGTACTTTTTCGCTATCTCAGATCTTTGTTGTAATGCTAGGCCCAAAAGGTATACATAGTTTTGGCCCTTTAGGTGTGGTTCAAGATTACATTCCAGAATGGTTGTATCAGTTCATAGTTTCAGTGATAGTGTATTAGTGTCCTAATTTTTCCATATCTCCTCTAATATTTATCATTTTAATTTCTAGTCATATTAACCAATTTGACAGGTGTGAGAGAGATTTTCTCAGAGTTCTTTTAATTTTAATTTGCCTTTCTGTGATCAGTAGTTTTTTAGCATTTTTTTTCCAGATAGCTTAAGATAGTTTTAATTTCTTCATTTGAGAACTGCTTGTTCAAATACTATCACCACTTATCAGTTGCAGAATGCTTTGCATTCTTATAAATTTGACTCAATTCTACATATTTGAGAAATGAGCACTTTGTCAGAGAGACTTATTATGAATAGTTTTCAATCTGTTGTTTCCTTTCTTGGTTTCATTCATGCAAAACTCATTTTTAAAATTAATGTGATCAAAATTATCTATTTCATATTTTTTATGTTCTCTGTGTCTTGTCTGATCATAAATTCTCCCTTTATCTATAAGTCTAACAGGTAAACTTTTCCATGTTCTTCAACTTTGTTTATGGTGTCACTCACTCTTTATTTCTACATCAAATATCCATTTTGACTTTATCTTGATATGTGGTGTGAGATCTTGATCTATGCCTAGTTTCTACCATATTGTTTTCTAATTTTCCCAGTAGTTTTTGTCAAATAGTGTGTTCTTCCCCAAAAACTTGGATCTTTGAGTTTATAAAAAATAAGGTTACTAAGGTCATTAACTACTATGTATTGATTTCCTAACCAATTCCACTGGTCTACTACTCTATTTTTTAGGCAGTACCAAATTGTTTTGATGATTAACACTTTATAATATAGTTTGATATCTGGTATGGACAGACTTCCTTCCTATGTATTTTTTCCATTAATTCCCTTTATATTCTTGACCTTTTGTTCTTCCATAAGAATTTTGTTATTTTTTCTACTTCTATGAAATGATTTTGAGGTAATTTGATTGATATGGAACTGAATATGTAAATTAATTTAGGTAGGATTGTCATTTTTTACTATATTGGTTCAGTCTATCCATGAGCAGTTAATATTTTTCCAGTTGTTTAGTGTAACATGGGAATGGCAGGGTGGAATTTCTGTAAGATACAGCATCAAACCTCACCCAGAATTCCAGGGGATCCTCCCCTGGAGAACTCTGGGTGAGGTGACAGTTTAAGGCAGTTAAGGGCAGTGGGTTCCTGGGGGTTGAGGTGAGCAAATCACTCTGCTTGCTGATCCCAGTTATTGATTGCTTTGGAGGCCTGGTGGCAAAAGCCATTTTGGTTCTTCTCTGCAGTTTGCCTGTTTAGCTGAATTGGACCTTTCCTGCAATAGCATTATTGTTACCATTTAGTTATTTTAGATGTGATAATTATAGGCTTTGAGGGCCAGCTAGTTATAAAGATTATCTCTCCCTCCTGGGGAGAGGGCCTGTTTCTACTTAACAGTTCAGGGCTTCCCAGATCTTATCCTAATCCTTGAAAACTTCCCTTCCTTCCCTTCCTCATTTATCAGTAAACCTTCATGTTTTGGGAGCAGTGCCTGTTTATTATTTTGAGAATACTTACATCCATCTTCAGTTAAGTTTCCTTCAGCTGTCTGATCCATACAAGTCATATTCGTCCGTCCCTGATAACTACAAGACATCAAGCTTCTCCTATCTTCCCTAGTCAAACCTGTGGGGAAAGTAAGTTGAGGAAAGACAACATCATTAGAGAATTGCCTTGCTTAGCCTTGCCAGAAGACATCAGTTCAATCACCATTTCCAACTGATTTCTAACTGCTTGTTGGGAGTGGGGGAGAAGGAAGCACTGAACTAGATTGTGCCCCTCCCTTTTCATTCAAGCCTGTCAGTGGGGGAGGAGTGAGACTTGCAAGATACTGATATCTGGCCATCCCTTCAGCTTCCCAAATATCTCTGTTAAAATCAACATAACATTTAGATCCAACTTTATTTGTATGAAAAGGTTTTTGTAATTGTTTTCATATAGTTGCTGAGTTTGTTTTGGTAAGCCTACGTATTTTACATTGTCTATAGTTATTTTAAATGGAATTTCCTTTTCTATCTCTTTGTTGGTGGTAAATTGAAATTCTAATTATTTATGTGGGTTTATTTTGTATCCTACAACTTTGCTATTAGGTTTTTGGTTGCTTCTCTCTATGTATCATATCACCTGCATAGAGTAATAGTTTTGTTTTGTCATTGTATATTTTAATTATTTCCTCTTTTTTATCTACTCTTATCACTAGGATTTCTAGGACAATATTAAATAATAGTGATGATAATGGGCATCCTTGCTTCATTCCTGATCTTATTGGGAAAGGTTCTAGTTTGTATCCATTATGGATAATGCTTGCTGATGGCTTAAGATAAAAGTACTTTTTTTAAGGAAAGCTTCTTTTATTCTGATGTTTTCTCACTTTTTTTTAATAAGGAAAGATTTTTTTTGTCATAGGCTTTTTTTGGATCTATTGAGATAATCATATGGTTTCTGTTGGTTTTATTATTGATAATGGTCAATTGTTCTGATAGTTTTCCTAATATTAAACTATTTTTCTGGTATTCCTGATATTAAATCTAACTGGTCATGGTGTATGATCCTTGTGATATAATATTGCAATCTCCTTGCTAGTATTTTATTTTAAAATGTTGCATCAATATTTATTAAGGATATTGGTCTGTAGTTTTCTTCCTCTTACTTTAATCTCTTCCTGATTTAGGTCAGAACCATATTAATCTCATAAAAGAACTTGGAAGAATTCCTTTTCCCCCTATTTTTCCAAATAATTTTATGTAGTGTTGGGATTATTCATTGTTTGAATATGTGATAGAATTCACTTGTGAATCCATCTAGCCCTGGGGCCTTCTGCTTAATGAATTTTTGAGGATTTATTCAATTTCTTTTTCTGTTTTGGAGTTATTTTATTTCTTCTTTTGTTAAACTGGGCAATTTACATTTTTGTAAATATTCATTTATTTCACTTAGATTTTCATATTCATTGACATATCATTGAGCAAAATAATTCCCAATAATTGCTTTAATTTCTTCTTCATCGTTTGTGATTTCATTTTTCATTTTTGATCCTGGTAATCTGGTTTCCTTTCCTATTTTTAATGTTTTAACCAATGGTTTGCCTATTTTATTAAATTTTTATAAAATCAGCTTCTTTTCTTATTTCCTAGTTCAATAGTCTTCATACTTTCAATATTATATATCTCTCTTTTAATTTTTAGGATTTCCAATTTGCTATTTAATTCAGGATTTTAAATTTTTTCTAGTTTTTTTTTTAGCTGCATGCTCAATTTGTTGATATCATCTTTCTCTGTTTTATTGATATAAGGGTTTAGAGAAATACATTTACCCCTAAGTACTGCTTTAGCATAAATTTTCCATAAATTTTGTGATGTTATCTCATTGTTGTCATTCTCTTTACTGAAATCATTGATTGCTTTTAGGATTTATTTTTTGACCCAGTAGTCCTAATTAGATGATCTGTGATATGAAACAAATAGAAATGGACTTTGACTTAGAAAACTACATATTAACACTGCCTGTATTCTATTACATTTGTATTTATTTTAAGTATTTCCCTATTACATTTGTTAAATAAAATCCTTGTCTTTTATCTTTTTTTTTTTAAACCCTTCCCTTCCCTTGGAATCAGTACTATGTATTGGTTCCAATGCAGAAGAGGGGTATGGGCTAGGCAATGGAGGTTAAGTGACTTGCCCAGGGTCACAGAGCTAGGAAGTGTCTCAGGCCTTATTTGAACCCAAGACCTCGGGTCTCCAGGCCTGGATTGCAATCTACTGAGCTGCCCAGCATCTCCCCACCCTCTCCTTATCTTCTATCTTAGAATTGATTCTCTGTATTGATTCCAAGGCAGAAGAATGGTAAGGGATAGGCAACTTAGTTTAAGTGACTTGCCTAGGGTTACTAAGCTGGAAAATAATACCTGAGGCCCAATTGGAAACCAGAACCTCCCATCTCCAGGCCTGGATCTCTGTCCACTGAGCCTAACCTAGTTGTCTCTCCCAATTACACTTTAATTTGGTTTGGATTACTCAGAAGAGTATACCTGCATTCACAGATGTTTGATTCCTCTGATCTAGGCAGCTTCCATTTTCCTGTAGTGCATTTCAAAAACACAAATACAATCAAAATAAAGTGGGATTATTTCCTGAGATTGTAAGGCACAATCAAATTTCACCAGTTTAGGTTACCAGGGGAAGGAATCATTGAGGCAGCTAAATAGATAGAACATTGAAATTGGTGTTAGGAAGACCTGAGTTCAAATCTTGCTTAGACAGGCTGTGTGAATTTGATTAAGTCACTTAAGTTGTCAGAACTTTAGTTTCTTTATATACATACAAATGGGTGATAATGGCACCAACTTCCTAGGCTTTTGATAAGATCAAATGAGGTTATAAAATGAAAAATGGATTTTTTTTAAGCCTTAAAGTGTTATTTAAATGTTAGCTATTATAGAACTTAAATGGGAGCAAATCTCAAAGCTAAAAAAAAAAAAAAAGTAAAATATGGCTTTCATCTAGGGTAGACTGCTAAGGAGGACATAACAAAGAAAACATTAAAAATATTGCTTTTTAGTAATATGCATACTTTTAATGCCATGAAATTCTATTTTATTCCTTTCTTTTTTTAAAAAAAAACCCTTACCTTTCATCTTAGAATCAATACTGTGTTTTTGTTCCAAGGCAGAAGAATGGTAACAGCTAACCAAAGAAGGTTACATGACTTGCACAGGGTCACACAGCTAGAAGTGTATGAGGTCAGATTTGAATCCAGGACCTCCTGTCTCTAGGCCTGGCTCTCAATCCACTAAGCCACCCAGCTGGCCCCTAAATTCTATTTCTAAAGTAAAATTTTCATAGGAAAGTATTTTTTGATAAATCAAGTATATATGATAATGACAGCTGGTGGCTGTAGGGAAAAGTAACACATAATGGACCCAATTTTCAAATGCAAAGAGATGCATTTTTCAAACTCTGCCCAAGGTACTCAAATACCTATTATAGACTCTATTTAATATAAATTTTCACCTGAAGCAGAAATCCCTTTTATTAGACCTGATGGATGATCATCACTTGTGAGAAGGAACACTTGTCTGACATTGGAGAACTCATTAACTTGCAGTGTTTCCACTTCCACTGTTAGCTTGTTAGTAATTCCTGTCTTTTTCTAAGTTAAAATCCATCTCCTTCTTACTTCCATGTCTTGGTCTAGGTTTGCATTCTGAAACCTCTCCATTTTCCACTTCAATAGGAAAATTCTTCACATAGTTGAAAAATAATTGATATATGGCCTATAAATGACTGAAGATTAATAACTTGCTTTAATGAGCAAGATAAAGATTTTAATTCTTTTGATTGACTTTATTGCTTCTGAAGTTCTTTGCTTAAAATATTGTAAATACTGTCACCTTCTCTTTGATTTTATTTATCTGGCATTTTTTATCTTCCTAAAGTATTTAAAGCCAGTAGGGAAAATGAGGGAATGTCCTTCGATTGGGGAATGGCTGAACAAATTGTGGTATCTGCGGGTGATGGAATACTATTGTGCTCAAAGGAATAATAAACTGGAGGAGTTCCATGTGAACTGGAATGACCTCCAGGAATTGATGCAGAGTGAAAAGAGCAGAACCAGAACATTGTACACAGAGACTGATACACTGTGATACGATCAAACATAACAGACTTCTCTACTAGCAGCAATGCAAGGATCCAGAGCAAGGGTGAGGGACTTATGAGAAAAAAACTAGCCACATTCAGAGGAAGAACTGTGGGAGGAAAAACATAGAAGAAAAACAACTGCTTGATCACATGGCCTGATGGGAATATTATTGGGGATGTAGACACTAAACGATAATTCTAGTCCAACTATCAATAATATGGAATTAGGTCTTAATCAATGATACATGTAAAATCCAGTGGAATTGTGCATTGGCTACTAGAGGGTGTAGGGGATTTTGGGGGAGAGGGATAGAACATGAAACATGTAAATATGGGAAAGTATTCAAAATAAAAATAAAAATTAAAAAATAAATAAAGCCAGTAAGAATGGAGGTGGGGAGGGGATTCTTTTTTTAAACAATCAGAAACAGGATTCAAAACTGAAGCTGGTAGAATTCAAATCAATGTATAAATTGACTTCAAGTTCTGCTCATTACTCAATTCTCCACCCCCTGGCCTTTTACCATGGCTATCCAGCCCTTCAATTTTTTTTTACAGTATTGGTTTACTTTGTCCATGAAGAAATGATAACCAGGCAAAGGAGAAAAAGCCAATTATTCCCTGGCAAAATGAACAAAGATTCAGAATTTGAGAAGTGAATAAATGAAATTTTGCTGATGGTTCCATTAGGAAACCCCACTATAAGAATATATTTTTTTAAAATTTCAACTAGAAGTAGAATTTTTATAATGCAAAATGACTATTTTCCTTACAAAGTAATTTTCTACATGGTTCCTCGAATGCAGTGATTCCCAAAGTGGGTGCTACCACCCCCTGGTGGGTGCTACAGTGATCCAGAAGGATAGTGATGGCCACAGGTGCATTTATCTTTCCTATTAATTGCTACTAAAATTAAAAAAAATTATTTTCTAGGGGGCTAAGTAATATTTTTTCTGGAAAGGGGGCAGTAGGCCAAAAAAGTTTGGGAACCACTGCTCTAATGGATTTAAAGATTTTTCTTCCTCTGAATTTCAGATTCAGTTCATAAAGATCTGATTTATAAATAATTCTCCCAAAATATATCCTCTGCTTGCCTTTAGAAGCCCACAAAGGATGGCAGGAAAATATTTAGACATTTAGCCACAAATTCCAAACTGAGAAAAAAATTTTCTCTTCCAAGGAACAATTTCAATGAAGTTTTACAGTCCTCTGAGTCCAACCTGGACAGTCTCTGTATCTACAAACAACTCCATATGCATGAGCAGATGTGGGAAGCCAGGGTAAAGGATGAAGATAGAGCTCAGTGATTGATTGTGTAAGTGCTGCTATTACTCAATTTTCAGACAATTTTTGTTTCTTTAATGGAGTTAATATTATGCTGAAGCATGAAACAATATGACGATCTCAAAGATCTTGCTCATTTACTCCCTACTGCCTTGCTATCATGTTCCCCATGTAACATTTGGCAATCTCAATAATTTTGTCTGGCATGCTTCATCTTGTCTTGTCAAGGTTTTGTTTGTTTTATTCTGTATGCCTGGGAAGCCCAATTTATGAGGGAATATGACTCTTTCAATCTCTGTCTCTCAATCTCTCTCTCTCTCTCTCTCTCTCTCTCTCTCTCTCTCTCTCTCTCTCTCTCTGTCGTATATTACTCTTATAATTTATATAGTAGAGTCAATAGGATAGCGTAGGCTCACAGAATATTAGACAAAGGGTTTTGATGTGACCTAGTTCTAGGTCAACCTCATAGGACAGATGAGGAAACTGAAAGCCGTGGAGAAGTGACTTACCTGAGGTCACATAGCTAGAGCACAGTACTTTTTTTTCTCCTTTTACAGGGTCTTTTGTTGATAACTTTGAAAAACTTAGCATGGTAGAGTTGGTTAACATTTTTTGAGGAGATAAGGGGGAATAATAGTATATTGAAATGTTCTTTCCTAAATGGATGCTTTGTTATAACCTACTTGGAAATATCTCTTGTTCATTTCAAAGGCTAGATTCATAAATATCTGATTTATAGATAATTTATAGACCTCTCTTCTAAAATATATCCACTGCTTATTTTTAAATGTCTGTGAAATATGTCATACCAGGAAGATAAGGAAGATATTTAGTCATAAAATGCAAATTTGGAACAAAAACATATTTCTTATCAATAATCATTTCAGTGAAGTAATTTGTACCTTTTTTTAGATCTTAGGTTAAAGACTAAGCAAGATGTATTGGAATTTTTATTATGCAAAAATAAAAAATTGAGTTGTGGAGCTTTAGAACTATTCAGAATTTGATTTCTATGACCTTTGAAACCAGATAAATCTCCCTAATAATTATAGTTTTTGATAGACTAGTATATATATGTATGGCTCATTTTGTTATTCATTATTTATAAACTCATATGTTTTTGCAATGAGATGATGCATTTATAATCTGACACATATGTTAACTTCCATTCCTCGTACCTAGAGTTTCTTTTCCAGTTTCTTAGAATAAAACAAACCCGAGAACAAAGTAATGAAAATCTTCCTTCATTTTCTCTTCTGTAAAGTCCTTCAGAAGGCACTCTTTGACATTCTACAGGTCTAAATCTTTAACTCTTCACTCTTCCTCACCATAAATAGCCAATCATTTGCTAAATCTTGCTTTTCCATTTCTAGAACATATCTCCCCTGGACTAGGATTTAGAGTCAATAAAATGGAGTCTTCTTATAATCAAAGCCAAGTCTATTGAGGAGCCTCCCTGAATGTGCAACCTTTATGACACAGACTAGTTGAGGAAGGGCAGGGGAGCAGAGACATCAAGTACTGCCAATAAGGGAGTGGCTTTGATCAGCAATGCTGAGTACCAGATCCCAAACTGTACTACATAATAGTATTCATCAAAACAATTGGGTACTGGCTAAGATATAACTCAGTGGATCAATGGAATAGATTAGACACACCAAACATAGCAAATAAATAAATAAATATTTAGTTGGTATTTGATAAATAAAAGATGCAAGATTTTGGAACAAGAACTCACTATTTGACAAAAATTTTTGGAAGAATTAGAAAATTGTATGGGAGAGATGGAGAATAGACCAGCATCTCACACCATATACCAAGATAAGGTCAATGTGGTGTTATGACCAGTAGAGGATTAAGGTTGTATTTAGGATAATGCAGGAGAAGCCCAATAGCACAGCTTGATATGAGAATAAGATTTGTTCCTCACACCAGCTGGGCTAAGCTTCCTTTAAGAATGAGAATTCTCTAGCTAACCACAAGGCCTTAGGAACCAGTTTCTGGCTATCAGTTGGCTAGAAGGTAACCAGGGAGTTGAATGTTGATTTCCTGAAACCTTTGGTTTATATTTATAAGGTTAGCACTAGCTTGAATTGGCTATGATCAGTTTAAAATGTTATCAGGATCTGACTACACAATTACAGATATTGTCATCAAAGTAAGTTGTTCATTTTTAAAGATCACTATAGGCTTAGAGATTAAACTGGATTTATTAGCTGAATTGATGGGTAGGTAAATTGGGAGTAGGAGAGTGGATGAAGGAAACCCTGAATGATCTTGCTTAAAGTATTATAAGTCTAAATAAATATTTAAAATGAAGATGTTCCCTAATATGCAGAGATCAGAGGGACCTTTAGGGTCCCCCTCTGACTCTGAAGCGGTTTGATGCTGAGCCCAGGGCTATGAAGTCCCTGGGTCAGATGCTATTGTAAATCTTGTTGTTTGCTGAATAATCTTGATTTGAAATAAAGCTTATTGGCTATGCCAATAAAAGGTGTTTGATATGGCTAGCAATAAAGGCTGATCCTGCCTACCTATACCAAAACTTCCACCTCCTGGGGCCCAGACTGTCACCTCCTGCCTCCCTAACCCAAGGAGAAAATGAGTCCCGGAGGGGTCTGTGGACTTTAATTATCCCTATCCCTAACTGTCACCTTGGCACATGCCCAAGGCTGCTTTGCCAGGTTCTGTAAGAGGGAGACTTTAGGTATTTTATAAATATGTATTTAAAATGTGGCCGCCAGGAATCAACCATTCAGATTGATTCCATAATTAAAATAGACCCAAGTCAGCATCCAATTTAAGGTAGTTTATTTACAATTAGGAAGGTAAAAGGTAGGTAAATAGAGAGAAGGAGAGGCCAGTCCAGGCCTGGAGAGGCCTGGATGGAGAGAGAGACTTAAAAGCCTAATTAAACTAAGTTACAAGCCACAAGACTTTAGAAATCAGAGAGGCTATAAGCCTACTTAAGGCAGAGTTTGGAAACGCCAAGGTAGGCCAAGGAAGTCAGCCTAACTTACCCACGTGGCAATTCATAGTAGAAGCATTCTGAGGTCTCAGCCCAGCACCTTCAGCCCCAAGTCCAAAGCCAGAACTCCTGAACTCCTTCCACTCCTGAATTAACTTTACCAGGTTGTAACCCACGTATTTAAAGAGATAGTGTCTCTAGTCACTTCCCTTGGGCCACCTCTAATTCAAGTGGACCAATGGCAGCCTCTACACTGATTTGGACTGCCCAAAGGGCAGTCCCTTATTCTTGATTTGATACTTATTATCACGTGTGATTAAATTATCTCCACTTCCCCTGAGGGAGGTGGGGATGGTATAATCTAGATGCCTAGGGTAAGTAGATTTTTGACTATGAATGGGCTAGAGTTAATTTCATTTACACAGTTCTGAGTTCCAAAGTGGCAAACTAATTTTTTGTACCTACAGAAAATGGCTTCCCATTTCTGTACATCACAGTGGGTATATGTTCTAAACATAAGGGGTGATTCTGAAAGCAAATTAGGGGAGCATAGAATAGTTTAGCTGCCAGATCTATAGATAAGGAGAAAATTTTAAACCAAATGAGAGATAGGCAGCATTACAAAATGTAAAATGATTTTTTATTTTATTAAATTAAAAAGGTGTTGTACAAACAAAACAAATGCAAGGTTAGAAGGAAAATAGAAAGCGGGGAGGAATATTACAGTGAGTATCTCCATTAAAAGGTCAACTTTCTTAAATACAAAGAACTCAGTCAAACTTATAAAAATAAAAGTTACTCTCCAATGATAGTCAAAAACTTTGAATGGGCAGTGTTCAGACGAAGGAATCAAAGCCATTGATAGTCATATAAAAATTATCTAAATCACTTTTGACTAAAGAAATGCAAATTATAACCCTGACATACCATCTCACACTATTGGATTGGTAAATATGTCAGAAAATAAAAGTATAAATGTTTGAAGGGATAAGGGGAAATTAGGACACTAATACATTATTGCTGAAGTTGCCTTCTGATCGAACCATTGTAGAGAACAATTTGGAAATATACTCAAAGGATTCTGAAACTGTATACCTTTTGATCTAGCATTACCATTATTAGGTCTATTTCAAAAAGAGATAAAAACCAAAGAACCTTTTTGTACAAAAATATTTATTAAAGTTCTATATGTTAGCAAATAATTAGAAATTGAAAGGTAGTCCATCAGTTGAGAAATAGCTGAACAAATTGTCATATACGATTGTGATGGAATGCTACAGTGTTATAAGAAATGACAAGCAAGATGATTTCAGAAAAATCTGGAAAGATTTACATAAATTTATGAAAAGTGAATTGAGCAGAACCAGAAGAACATTGCACACAGTGAGAGCAATATCTTTTGACAAACAACTGTGAATGGCCTAGTTATTCTCAGCAAAGCAATGATCCAAGACAGTTCCAGATTCATGATGAAAAATGCCACCTGCCCTCTGAGAAATAATTGATAGAGTCTGAATGAAAACTGAAATATGCTATATTTCACTTTCTTTCTACTTTTTTTTCCATTTGAGATCTCTTCTACAAAATAATGTGGAAAAATGTTTTACATAATTGCATACAAAGCAATATCTGATTGTTTACCATCTCAGAGAGGTGAGAAGGACTGGAAGTAGTGAAAGTGGGAGAGTATGAAGGAATAAAAAGTAAAGGAAAAACTATTTTTGGTAAAGAAGAATTTATATTAATTGGTAAATTTTAAATTGAGGAACTACTAAGCTAATGATTGATAATTGTAGAATAACAATCATAATGAGAGAACTTAAATAATAGTAATAAATTCTCTTCCTCCCCAGTCCCTGATGTTTTTTTCTAGAACCTTGAGGGAAGATGCAGTCAACCATATTCTGGGGATCCTAACTATTAGCTCATGATATTGGGAAAGCTAACCTCAGAGATTATGCCTAATTTCCCCCTTTTTTGCTTTTAGTTGACCCTCAGAACATTCAATCTTTTGTCTTTTCTTCTCCTGGACAATTGAATTGGAAATCACCAAGTCATCTGGGCCTAAGTCTTTGTTTCTTAAGGCTACTATTGTCCAGCTTGAGTTAAAGACTCAACTTTGGTAATACCATCCCTGATTGAATTCTTTCCTTAAATGAATCCCCCTAACCGGGCAAGTCAGGTCTTTTAGCAGGACTTTTCCCAGTCAAAAATGTAAATTGGCTATGGTTTGCTTTTGAGTTTTTTTCAGTGTAGTCTCTCCTTACTTCCACTTCTTAGAGTTTCTATATTCCTTAAAGTTCAGCTCAAATGTTATTTCTTTTTTAGGCTTTTGCTAATCCTCAACGATAATATTTTTCTCCTAATAAAATTAGCTTACATATACATATATATATACACATATATGCATATGTGTATATACATACATATGTATACACACATTTTGTTTTCCCCAATAGAATGTAATCTCATTGAGATCAGTGACTTTGATTTTTACCTTTGCCCATTTCCTCCACATAGCAGCTGTTTGATACATATCTGGATACATATTAGAAAGTAGATCTGAATGATGTTTTGGGGGGATATTTATGCGATTTTCTAAACTCAGCTTTTGTGAATCATAATTGATTAATAAAGAGGAAATAAAAGAACATAGGTATATTTTGTTTTCCCTGATTGTTGTTTCAAAATATAATTTTAGAACCATTTTCTGGTAAATTAATTTTATAGAACAAACTTGCTCTGTAAAAATGAGATTTAGTAAAACTATTATCAGAACATCTAGAGAAATAGAATTCAAGAGAAATGTCCCATGTGAGCAGGTTATGAATGTGAACTAAATTGCCCCAGCTGCTGTGGAGATGTACTATATGCTCAACCAAATAAACACTGTCAATGAACTGAACTCAAGTGGTTTTCCTAATTTGTCTTCTTTCAGTGTGTATCGCCAGTGCTGCATGTGGGGTTTAGAGTTCATCGATGCAGAAACCTTAGCAGGATTCACTTAATGGATATGAACATGCAAAGATAGAGTTGTTTTCTTAAAAATTGAGATGATATATTGTGGGATGCCACAGAAATCTGAGGGCAAAGCAAGAAATTAACACACTATTGACTGAAGTGGGGAATTGAAGCAAATAGAGTGAAAGTGTTGTATATACCTAAATTAGAGACTGATAGTCTGGCTATTCCTCTTGTATTTTCATCCTACATGTCCTTGCTAATTGTCTTGATTAGGTTGTTTTGTTTGTTTATTTCTTTTTCACAAATGAGCAAATTTGTTAGGAAGTCTAGAAAACATATGGACCATGCTAATATATGAGGTTGAAGTTCCATACCTTATACAAGATATCATAAGAAACAAGCAAGGGAAAGAAGAAAGCTTTGATAGTTTTCTCTGATCAATGAGCCTTCTTCAAATGAGGAAAGTGAGCTGTACCTATTAAAATGCAGACCACCAGGCAATGTGACCTTGGAGAAGCTGTTCTCTCCTTTTCTTTCTCCGTCCCTGTCTCTATCTTGCTGTTTTCTCATTGTAAAAAGTAATCCTATAAAAAGAAAAAAGACAAAAAAAGGGGGGTAGCTACATGGTACAGTGGATAGAATGCTAGACTCAGAGTCAGGAAAATCTCAGTTCAGAGCCATTTTAACTAGTTATGTGACCCTGGGCAAGTCACTTAACCCTGTTTGCCTCAAAAAAAAAAAAAAAAGGCAAAAAGTAACCCTTTCCATCTCTAAGCTGAATATATTTTTCCACTACAAACAAAGCTCAGCACTGCCCTCTCTGTCCCCCAATCCCATTTTGTGCTAGTGCTCCAGGTTACATGCCAATAGCTGAAGACATGAACAGGTGGTGAGAGTTAGCCCTTAAAGCAGCTATAAAACTCAGGGCCAATGAGCCAGACAGATGTAGGAATTTTATAGATTTGGGCATTGTATTTGCCAAGCTATATTTGATTAATGAGGCATAAAGCCCAAATGACAGAAAGGGAAGTAATAAAACTTTTATGTGAAACTGTCAGTTATCACCATTGTTACCATATGTCTGTTCCTTGCCAAGACTTTCATGGTCTTAGTTTGTGGTCTGTATTTTGGATTTTAGAATGATTACTACCATATTTCTGCAAATGCCCTTTCTCCTGTTTTTATTATATTGTTTTTTTGAAAAACAGGGTGGGAGGCCAAGGCAATTATATGACCATCTGGATTCTGTATCTTTAGTACCATCAGCCATCTCAAGGAGCAGAGAATCAATTTTCAAATAGGGTGATAGCTTCATTCTAGTATTATAAATTTTAGATCTAGAAGAGAACTCAAGAGGTCATCTAGCCCAAATCTTTCATTTTATAGTTGAAGAAATTGAAGCTAAAGTGAGGGAAGGAGTGCCTCACCACAACTAATAGTGTCAGATCTATAACGAGAAGCAAAGGTACAGTGACAGACTGTACAGAATGAAATGTCAAAAAAAAAAAAACACAAATAGGGGTAAAAAAAGAGGATAAAACTAAGAGAAATGGGAAAAAAGATAAAATGAGTTAAATTTATATTTTATAGAACAAGAAGCAAAGTTGTGCTTCTAAATATTTAACAAGTAGCTCTCCCAAAGAAAACAAACTCCCCAAACTATACATTATACTCTTTAAAGTTTAATCTGCATTATTTTCATTTTCTACATTACTTTCTTAAGTTTAAATGACCAATAAAATAATTTTTTAAAAAGTCCCAATTTGTATTATTTTCTGATTTCTTTGGTGTAAATGCTTGTAGTGAAAATTTTACAATGAACTTTCAGGAATTTATTTGACTTGGTTCCATTACATCCCCAGCTAGAGCTCAGGTCTTCTGATACCAATACCAGTGCTCTTTCCTCTTCAACACACTGGGTCCTTCTGCCTCCCTCTCCCAGCTTAATCATTTACACCCATGTCTGTACACATTCACATGGACACACACATACACCATAGATACATGCCTAAACATGTCCATGTGAGAAGCAAATTAATTTTTAATCAATATTCGTTTTTATTTTAAATTTTAAATAATTTTAATTACATTCATTCATTTATTTAAATAATTTAAATTTAAATTTTAAATAATATTCTAAATATTATATTTAATAAATGTAGTAATAATAATTTGAAGCAAGAGGAAAGTAAAAAGCTAGATTAAAGAGGGAGCCAACCCAGCCGCACAGGCAGAAAAAGAGAGCATGAGGCGGAATTACACCAACTATATACAAACAATGTAAGCACACAGGTGGGGATGAAGGAGGAAAGAGATTCTGGAAAATGAAAAAGAATTTTGGGAGATGGAGTCCAAGGGTTCAAGATTTTCTAACTATACACCCAGAGATAAGTGTATTTGGGGAGCCTTTCATTAATAGGCAAAATGGTAACCTTTTTCATTGGTAGAGCCAGAATCTAGGCTCAGTGACCTTATTCTATATCTGGTTTTTGTAATTTTTTTTTCATAAACCCCTATCTTCTATCTCACAAGAGATACTAAGTATTGAGTTCAAGGCAGAAGATATATATATATATTATATATGGCTATTTATGAAAAAATAAAGCAAACGTTATCAATTTGTAATTTGTTGGTGATGGATTATATAAGAATATAGGTGTATTTGTGGTGTCTCTGTGTATGTATTTTTGTTCCTCAATAGTAATACATAGTATTGATTCTAAAATGGAAGGTAAAATTTAAAAAAAAAAATAAAAGAATTCATCTCCTGACACTCAAACTTCCAATGATGAACCATTTTCAATTTAGCTGGGACAATCCTTAGAACAATTATTGGTTCTGTATTCAAATTCTTTTCAGTTTTAGAAGCTATGCCAAAACTTGACCTCGGCTTACAAAGCCTTTGAAAACTCAGCCTCGCCTACATGACATGATGAAAAAAACCATAATAAAGTTGTAGTATTTCAAGTTCAAATATATGAGTTATTTCAGGATTTGGAATTTTGAGAAGGCTCTTTTCAGGAAAAAAACAAAGTGTAAATCAACAGTTGGAACATTGGATTTATTAAAATTTTGACCTTTAACATTTTTGGACATTGAAAAGCTAGAGCTTGTCCAAAGGAAAATGGTCAGGGTGGTAAAAGGATTTGAAATTGTGCTATACAACAATCAATTGAAAAAATTGGAAATTTTTAGCCTGAGCATAAGATGACTTAAGGGACTATCATCAATATTTAAAGGACTTTCATGTGTAGAGCAGTTAAGCAGCACAGTAGATAGAACAAAGAACCTAGAATAAGCAAGATCTGAATTTAAATCAGGTCTCTGATATTTGTTATCCATGTTACCCTATGCAAGTTACTTGACCTCTCTCTGCCTCAGACTGCTCATCTGAAAAATGGGGATAATAATAGACCCTACTTTCCAGCATTGCTGTAGGGATAAAATAAAATAATGTTTATAGAGTGCCTTGCAAACCTTAAAGTTGTATTTAAGTGCTAGTTATTATTTTCATTTTTATATATTTGTTTTTCTGGTTCTCAGAAAAAAGAAGTAGCACCACTGGATGGAAATTATAAGGAATCATGTTTCAATTCATCATAAAAAACATTCTTTCTAATAATTATAGTTATCCAAAACCAAAATAGTTTATTTTAGGTGCTGGTGAATGCTTTATTACTAGAGAACTGCAGGTATGGATTAGATGATCACTGATAGAGAATGTTATGGAAATTTTCTGTTTAAGGTGGCTTCTGACTTTCATTAAGCAATTGTTGTTTAGTGGAAGAAAATTGCTGAGATTCATAGCACATGAAGTAGCATTCAGTTTCTTTTTTTTCTTTGAAAAATTTTATTTAATTAATAAACTTAAAATATTTTCCATGGTTACATAATTCATGTTCTTTCCCTCCCCTCCTCCCATCCCCACTCCCTTAGCCAACGAATAATTCCACTGGGTTTTACATGTGTCATTGATCAAGACCTATTTCCATATTATTAATATTTAGTATTCAGTTTTTAATGTTATGTCATTTTCAGTCCTAACTCTACATGATCCCATTTGGGATTTCCATTTTACTGATAAGGAACTGAGGTAAACAGGATTAAGTGATTTTCCCAGGGTCACAAAATCAGTAAGCTTTTGTGGCTGGAATTGAACTCTTGAAGATGAATCTTTCTGGCTCCAAGCCTAGCACTCTATCTACTGTGCCACCTAGATTCCCTATGTGATCTTGGGAAGGTTACACACTCCTGAGGAGTCAGCTTTCTATTCCATAAAATGCTGGATTTATTAGGAAATGTCAAACTACTCCAGTCTGTTTTCCAAAAAAAATCTCAAAAGGGGTCACAATCACAAATCACAAAAAGAGTCATGTTTGTTTTAAATTCAGGGAAGTGTCTAGCAGACTCCCTATGGACATGTGGGAGACTTTGAGACTACATTACCCATGATTCCAATGGGTCTTAGGGCGTGGGGACTTCAAAGGTCCCCACGCAGGGGGCAATTTAAATGAGAAGAGGACCAAAAGAATACCTCTTGATCTTCCTGAGGAGCTGACTGAAGCGTGGAAAGGATGGGCTCTGGCGGTAAATCTAAAAGCTAGCCAGGCACAGTCACATATATATTTTACCAACATGGCCATGGCTTTAATTAAACTAATAATTTCTCTTATAATATCAGTCTTTATCATTTTTAATCGTAACAGTCAGTTGGACATGACTGAAAAAAGACAAACAACTAGACATGGTGTCATCCATCTCTAAATGTTATGAAGGTGAGAGGTCTTTTCCCACATCATAGTTATGAATCTGTTACTTTAACAATTCGTTTTTAAACATCCCTCATTTTATAGATGTCTCCCTAACTTTTTACTTTACTATACCATTGTTATATTTTTTAAAATTATTATTCACAAATTGTCATGATTTGATCCAACTGTGTTGGTGAAAAAGCATATAAAAGTAGTTCTTTAGTTTATTACTATCACCAAAAGAGGTCTGACTTAACTGAATCTCAAAGAAGTCAAAGAAATCACAGAAGTAGAAAGAAACTTAACGATCAATCAGTTCAATTTCTTCCTTTTGCAAATAATGAAACTGAGGACCTTGGAGGAGAAATGGCAGTAATAACTATAGTCAACACTTATGGTATGTATTAACCTTTTTCAAATATTTCCTTTTATCCTTACAACAATCCTGGGAGGGAGATACTATTATTATTCCTACTTTTCAGATAAAGAAAGAGGCAAACAGAGATAAGTAAGTTTCTCAAAAACAGCTAATTAGTAAATGTTTGAGGCTGGATTTGAACTCAAGTATTCCTGACCACCTGGGCCGGTAGCACATTGGATAGTGTTCTGGACCTGGAGTCAGGGAGACTCATTCTTCTGAGTTCAAATCTGACCTCAGACACTTACTAGCTGTTAGTCTCAGGCAATTTGCTTAACTCTGTTTGCCTCAATTTCCTCATCTGCAAAATGAGATGGAAAAGGAAATGGCAAGTCACTTCAGTATATTTGCCAAGAAAACTCCAAATGGGATCACAAAGAGTCAGATATGACTTTAAAATGACTGAATGACAACAACAAAATTCTTGACACCAAGCCTGGTCCTCTATCCTTGGCACCATGTTGATGCTTTAGGTCATGTACTTAGGGTCTCCTCCTAAGAAAAACAAAGCAAAACAAAAAACTCCTGGGAGATGTAGAGGTAAGTAAAGCAAGCACTCTGGGATTTAAAGAGATGGAGACATAAAAATTTTAACAGTTTCTAAAAAAGCTATTGAGGAGGACTAAAGACTTCATTTTCATCTTAAAGTCTGTTTCTATGTCACTGTTTTATTATTTTTAATACTAAACTATTAATTGTGCAGAGAGAGTTCCCCTGTTAAACTAATTTTTACTTAAATTCATAACTGTATTGCTTCATTTAAAATTATTAATAAATGCAACATGTAGGGACTTTAAATATGGTAAAGCAAGGAAGGCTGGAAGCAAAGAGGTGCTCTGTGAAGCTACTCAGTAGCTGAACACCTTTCTTTTATCCTTAGCCCCTGCTGTGTGATTGATAATTAGGAGGTTATTAAGCTGAAAAATAATTTGCTTCTTTCTGACTTCTTCCTACCAGTCTAATTATGCCAGATAATTAGTTCAAAGAATCTGTATGAAAGAGATGCTTCATATGCTATCAAATAATTATTTTTGAAGGCATCAGTCCTCTTACTACTGAGCAGGACATTTTGGTTGGTTGGAACAGTGGCAGTTTTACAGTATATTAACCAAAAATGAGTCTGTGAACCTCAGGACACTGTTTTTCTCCCTCAAATTGAGGAGATGCTGTAAATTGCTTAAACTAGCCTTGGAAGTACTGGCATGTTACTACAGGCTCCCATGCAGCAGAATTTCCAATTTACTTACCAAGTAACTAATGGAGAACACCATGACATTTCACAGCACATCAGTAAATACAGTGACTTTATGTTAACGCTAAGTAAACTGTACCAGCTGTGATTTGCTCAAGTGCTACATTGCTCCTTTCATTGTTAATTCTTATGAAGGTAAGGAAATTAGCAGCCAATTTGCTGTATCTAGCTATGCCAAAGCCTAAAATTTGACTGCCAGCTGCCTAACCAGTAGGCTAAAGGAGAGGAGGCTCTCCTTTTATATTTGACCTCTAGCTTGATTTCTTTCAGTCAATAGAGTGTATATTTACAAGTCTTAAAAATTTGGTTCCCAGGCTGATAAAGGGAAATTCAAAGAATAAGGAAGAGCCCCAGGGTATTGTCAAGATTGGAATTTTAAAGGATCTTTTCACATATAATCACTATTAATCTTATACTTTCCTCCTTATTTTCTCAATGTCCTCAAGAGCTCAAGCAGCTTGGAGCATGGATTGGCACATTATACTTTCTCTAAAGAGACAGTCTAGGAAAACTCAGAATCGTTCATGGAAGAGACCTATCCAAATACTTTCTGTTCTATATCTGGTTCGCTATTTTTCTCCACTTTCCATAAACAGCTATGCTGAAGTCAGAAAGTGACAAGAATAATTTACTCTACAGTGAATCTCTTTCCTTTGATTCTTCCCCTTTCTGTCTCTGTCTTCATCATTTTGGTTTGTTTCCCCTTTCTTTCCCCCCTTTTTCTTGCACTACTATTTAATGTCTTAACTGGACATACTATAGAAGAACTAATTAATTAACAAATATAGTAAGTACAATAAATGAAATTAAAACATTGTCTTTCATTTTATTTTATTGTGGCTTGAGTTTTGCCATCTCCGATTATGGTCCATATAACTTGAGAAGTTACTGTCCTCCATTTTATAATAAGGGGACACTGTTTGTTCCTGCAGTCTTCTATCTTTTATGACAATAGAAAATATTAGCCACCTTGAGTTTGAGTGGAAAGGGCCATTGACAGGTACAATTAATTGAATGCCCTTATATTTTGGCTGTGTCTGAATTTTTTAAAAAAATTCTGGTTTTGTTTGTTTGATTAAACAATTGGAGCTGCAGAACATTTTGTAAACTGGATCTACCACAACCTTCCTGCTTTGATCTACTTTTTTTCAAATGGCTTCAGAGCAAAAGAATCTAAAAAGAAGAATGAATGTAATAATAGATGTTATATAAGTATTAGCTCTCAACAGAGGTATTACTGGCAGCCATTGCTTGCCACTCACTGGTTTGATATAGTTATAATTATACAGGTAGTGCTACACTTTCTCATTTCACTACACTATTCCAGTAGATGTAAATCTTCATGAATTTTTCTTTAAAAAAAATGGAGTCAATTAATTAGGAAGGGGCCACAGAGGATACCGACTCTAGTTCCTTACCCACAAAAGCAATCATGTATAAAATATCTCTAAACAAGTTGCCCTCTAGTCTTTCTTGAATATCTCCAGAAATAGAGGTAATCACTACCTAATAAGCTATCCTAATAATCCTAATAAGCATTTTTGGATACATTTAGTAGTTAATAACTAATTTTTATATAAGATCAAAATATCAGTGGTAAATGCCATCCTAATCGTATTTCTCAACATCAAGCTACTATGGAAAGCTGCCTTTTATAGTAAGCAAATCAAGTATTCAACAAAGCATTTGCATCTTGTTTCACCTTTGATAATCTTTGGTGAGGGTTTTGTTCTGAAACTGAATTCTTTGCTATAACATGGAAAGTTATGAATCACTAGAGGTTCAAATATTAATTTTTGAAATACTGGCACAAATGAATGGGCTTAGAAATGAGAATTGCATATTATACTTATTTTATTTTATCATATATTATTGTATATCTTATCTTAATGCCTTATATATTGTGGGATGTGATATATCAATTATATATGATAGCACACATTCATCACAAATATTATATATTATCTTATGTTATACCAAATTATATTATGACATATCTTTTTTTATTTTTTATTTATTTTTTATTTATTTTTTTATTTTAAACCCTTAACTTCTGTGTATTGACTTATAGGTGGAAGAGTGGTAAGGGTAGGCAATGGGGGTCAAGTGACTTGCCCAGGGTCACACAGCTGGGAAGTGTCTGAGGCCGAATTTGAACCTAGGACCTCCCATCTCTAGGCCTGGCTCTCAATCCACTGAGCTACCCAGCTGCCCCATGACATATCTTTTTATGTCATGTCATGTGTTATCATATCTCTTTTCTTCTCTTCTCCTTTCCCTTTCCTTCCCTTTTCTTTTCTGACTTGGTATCCCAAACTTTCTCATACTGGAGAAAAGGCAATTATAACTCCTTCTCTTTAAATGGCTGATGTCACTCCTCCCCTTACTGGTACTAAAGACCTTATCACATTAGTGACAGGTATAGTGTGTATACTCAGTCAACTTTGACCCTACTCCATCTCAGAATTCTTGAGATAAAACAACTCATCGTAATTTTATACAAAACTGGAAAAACTTCAGTTGGTGAAAAGATTAAATCATATGCTACTTGTTCCTTGAAATCATCTTTAACCTTCTCTCCTACACTACCGGCTCTAGCTGAAAATAGTCTCTTAAAATGTCTCAGAGCAGTTTGCCTAAATTATTCCTTTAAAATTATGTCAGTTTCTCTTATACAGTACCTATTTGTATTAATATATTTTCATCCTATCTAATTGTAAACTGCAGAGTCTATATTGAATTTTGTGTTCTCACTAGCTCACAGAGGGGATTGGTCTAAAGAGCTTTTGCTCACTCTTCCAACTCCAAGTTTATGGTCCCACAATAATTATCAAATAAATATGTATTTAATTGAATGACAATATGTAGGTTATGACTATATTTAGGGGTAGTTCATTGGAATGGGGAGGCAGCTAGTTGTAGTGATATATGATAGATGTATAACACAAATTTTCCATTGCTATCCTTCTGCTATTAGGAGAAAGCAAACAAAGTCACCAGTATATTGGGTAATGCCCTTGTTGCACACTTATGGAAGAACATAGGCCAAAGTTGCATAGGATAAGCAAGTGTGCATGGATTGCCATCTTTGTCATTGGACAGAATATCCAAACTGATAATATATCACATTTGTATTTCATTTGTGCACATTTTGTGATGGTTGAATTGGAGAGGGAAGCAAATATTTTCATCTTAGAGGAAAATCTAAATTCAATTCACAACTTTAATTATCACAAAGTAACCTAGAATAGTGATGGATATTATTTCCTTATTCATCTCCTCTTTCTTCTTTAATTTATCTTTTCTGAATCAGTTCTTAAGAATCTAAGCACATGAAAAAAGATGAGTCCTAGTTTTTGCACAAAGCATTTCAGTTATAGGGTGACAGAATCATAAAGCTAAAAGGAACTTTAGAGAAAGTATACTCTAAATCTTTCATTTGGCAGATTGGAAGTTTCTTTTCTCTTCTTCCTTTATCAATTCAAATATTACATAGATAATTATTAAATTGAGGTTGATATCTTCAATTCAACTAAATAGGCAATTAATAAGTAATTACTATGTGTAAGGCATTATTCAATATACTGGTGAAACAAAATTTTTAAAAGTTAAGGTCATTAATGTATTATAATTTCCAGTTAGTCCATCTCTTAAAAAAGTGGCCTACAAGTGGAAATATTCTACTCAGCCTATTAAAAAACTTATCCTTTTGGGCTTATGCTATCAGACTATACCATCTATGCCCTATTTTTCCTTTTTATTATCTACCAATTTCTGGGACAATATAATTTCTTCCTTAATATTTTGTCATTTGTCTCATTCTTCCTTTCCACTCTATCTGCAATCATTATCTTCAAGGACCTTAAAAGTCATCTTGATGTTTATAAAAATTCTACAATACTGGAGTTCTTCAAACTCCTCAATGCAAGTGAACTATATACCTTTCCAACTGTCCAGTGTTCTATGTACTGAGCCACCTCACTGCCCCCTTATTTCAATTAACTGCCTATAAATATGGTCATAACCTCCATCTTACCATTGAATTCAACACATATTTATTTAGTAACTATTGTGGGACTTTAAACTTAGAGCTGGAAAAGTGTTAAAGGCTTTTTTAGACCAATCTTCTCTGTGAGCCACTGAAAATACCAAATTAAATATAGATTCTACTCATTAAAGCAGTTTACAATTAGATATGATGAAAATATATGACAATTGCAAAGGAATGATTTAGGCAAAGTGTTCTCAGAAATCTTAAGAGAAAGAGAACATTTTCATAAGAGGAAAGGTTAAAGAAGATTTTGAGGAGCTAGTGGCACCTGATTAATCCTTGATGATGAAGAGAAATTTCAACAGGAAGAGAAGAAGAGAGTCCATTCTAGTCATAGATAATGGCACAAAAATGGAGAAGATATAGTCGATATGGTGGAGAGAAAATTCACAACTGTCAAACCTCCCCCCAAAACCTCTTATATGAAATGACCACAGAAAATAATAAACTGAATTCTGAGTGGGAAAGCCAAGGAAAAATCACAATAAGTCAATTTTTTCTAACCCAGGAGAGTTTATGAAGATGGAAAGAGAGGTCTATTGTCACTGGAGTAGGTCCAAGAGTACAGTGCAATGGAAGCAACAATGGTGATGGGTTGCAGTGGCAGCACTGATACTGAGCAATGCCTAAAGATTGTAAAGGGACTGAACATCTGGTCAGAAAGACCCCCAGGGATCCCTGTACTAGCATTGGGCACAGGATCAAGTGTCATCTGGTAGCTCTCGCTCCCATTGTTAAAGTCTAGGTGGCAGGGTCCCTACCTGATTAAGGAGCAGAATGCAGATGAGGAGGGCAGTGATCAGTCCTATCCACAAATTATTATCACATCAGAAACAACAACTTATAGGCCCCCATGCCAAGCTATTAAAGTAGCAGAAGGACATAAAAGAGAGAAGCTTGGTCTTCTTATTCCCTCCAGAGGTGAGCAGAGTCCAACTCTAGCAAAAAGGCTGACAACAAGAAGTAGGCTGGAAAAACTGAACAAACACTATCATTACCAAAACAAACCAAAGCAAACAAAATAAAAACTTAACAAAAAAGATTAGTATGATGACAAGGAGGGTTAAGACAAAAACTGAGAACAAGAGAATGACCTGAAAACATCTACAAGAAAAGCCTCTAATTCTAAAGAATGAGTTGGTAAAGGAAAAAATCATAGAAACAATTATAAAGATAATCACAACAATGAGATAACATACCAAAATTTGGGGGATATAGTCAAAGTTGTACATGGGGAAAATTTATATCTCCAAATGCTTATGTGAGAGTCCAAACCAAAGACCAGGGTTTCTTTGGTCTTCTTAGAGTTTAATCAATCTATAAACAGTAATAGATAATCAATAGTAGTTCCCAAGTTGGAAAAGAAAACACAAAGCTCTTGCAGGTCTTTCACTCAGACAGAGAGAGAGAGAGAGAGAGTGGCAAAGATGTTACCTTCTCCAGCCCTGAGAGAGAAAGTTTCTGTGTGTGACTCTACCAACTGTCAGAGACCAACTATCAAACTACCACCCCCAGAGAGAGTAACTATCACAGGAGACCTGTTAAACTGTCAGCATTTGAAATTAACACACTCTCTCAGCTGTTTGAAATTCCAATTCTTTCTCAAGCCAGCTTTTCTGCTTCTTATCTCTAAACTAATAAAACAATACTCATTTTCTAATATTATCCTTTTAAGATATATTTACAAGCAAATTCTACCAAACATTTAATTTCAATTATCTATAAACAGTTTTCTTAAATAAATAGAGTCCTAAGAATTTTATTCTTTGACATGAATATTCTATAAATACCTAAACATGGGAGGTCAAGAATAAAGAGAAATACAATTATAGACCAATTTTCCTAATGAATATTGATGCAAAAATCTTAAATAAAATGCTAGTAAAGAGACTATAGCACTATATCATGAAGATCATAAACTATAATTGAGTGGAATTTATACCAGGAAAGAAAGGTTGGTTCAATATTAGGAAAATTATAAGCATCACTGATCAATAACCAACGTAACAAAAATAATGCAATTATATCAATAAGTACAGAAAAAGCTTTTGATGAAATGCAACACCCATTCCTATTAAAAACAGTAAAAGACATAGGTATATATGGAATCTTCCTTAAAAAGTATTATCCATGATGGGGATGAATAAGAATACTTTCTAATAATATGATGGATGAAGTAAGGGTGTTCATTGTTACCATTATTGTTCAATATTATACTAGATGCTAGCTATAGATATAAGAAGAAATTGAAGAAATAAGACAAACTCTTTTTCATATGAAATAGATGGTATATTTAGAGAATATTAGAGAGTTGACTAAAAATCTAATTGAAACAATGAACAATTTTAGGAAATTTGCAGGATATAAAATAAACCCACAGAAATTATTAGTGTTTCTATATACTGCCAACAAAACCCAACCTAAAGAGATAGCTATCCCAATTAAAATAATTCTGGACAGTATAAAATACTTGGGAATCTACCTACCAATACACACACACAAAAGAACTATATTAACACTTTTCACACAAATAAAGGCAGAACTAAATAATTGAAGAAATAATTGCTCATGAATAGATTGTTAATATAATAAAATGACAAGACTACCTAACTTAATTTACTCATTCACTACCATACCAATTACCAAAGAATATCTTTTTAGAGGCAGAAAAAAAATAAAAAAAATTAGTGATATTTGAAGGAATTGTTTAAAAAATGAAATAAAGGAACATAGCAACACCAGGTCTAAAAGTATATTACAACATGGTAATCATCAAAAGCAATTGGTAATGGATAATAAATGCAGTGATAGATCAATTAAATCAATTAGTCACACAATAAGTAGTGTTCAGTAAACTCCAAGTTTACAGCTACTAGAGCAAGAATTCACTATTTAACAAAAGCTATGCAGAAAATAGGAAACTAGTGTGGCAGAATCTGAGCATAGATCAATACTTCACATTATATAACATCAAAATGAGTACATGACTTAGACATAAAGTATTATCATAATTAAATTAGAAGAGTATAGGATAAAAATACTCATAAAATCTATGGTTAGGAAAAGAATTAATGACCAAGCAAGAGATGAAAAGGTTAAGAGGAGGTGAAATGGATAATTCAGGTTATACTAAATTCAAATGGTTTTCTACAAACAAAACCAATGCAGCAAAAATGAGAAGAAAAGCAGGAAATGGGAAAATTTATGACAAGTTGCTCTGATAAGTCTTATTTCTCAACTATATAAAAAAATGAGCCAAAGTTATTTTTAAACAGAGTCATCCCTCAATTGATAAATGTTAAAGTATATGATCAGGCAGTTATCACAAGAAGAAATCAAGGCTATCAATAGTTAACATGAAAAAATACTAAAATTACCAATAATTAAAGAAATGCAAATTAAGACAACTCTGAGGAACCACCTCACAGTCATCAAATTGACAAAGATGACAGAAAAGGAAAATGACATATCCTGGAAAAGAAGTTGGAAAAGAAGTACATTCATCCACTGTATTGGTGGAACTGTAAAATAGAACAAACATTCTGGAGAATAAGTTGATTTATGCCCAAGGGATTATAAAACAGTGCATACACATAAAAAAGTGCATATAGACCCAAGAATACTGCTACTATTTATGTACTGCAAAAAGATTAAAGATGAAAATCACACACACACACACACACACACACACACACACACACACACACACATACACACAGAAACCAGCTCTGTTTTGTGGTGTCAAAAAAATTGGAAAGAAAGGATTTCAATAAATTGGAGAATTTGTGAACAAATTGTGATATGTGATCATCATAAATATTATTGTTTTTTTTTAGACCCTTAACTTCGGTGTATTGTCTCATAGGTGGAAGAGTGGTAAGGGTGGGCAATGGGGGTCAAGTGACCTGCCCAGGGTCACACAGCTGGGAAGTGGCTGAGGCCGGGTTTGAACCTAGGACCTCCCGTCTCTAGGCCTGACTCTCACTCCACTGAGCTACCTAGCTGCCCCAATACTATTGTTTTATAAGAAATGATGAAAATGATAGTTTCAGAAAAACCAGGAAGATTCATATGAACTGAAGCGGAGTGATGAGAGCAGAACCATTAGAACAATAAACAGTTACAGCAATGTTGTAATGATAACCAACTGTGAAAGACTTAGCAACTCTTATCAATACAACGATCCATGACAATTCCAATAGACTCATGAAGAAAAATGCTATACAACTGAGTGCATACAAAGCACATTATTTTCTTTTTATTTCTCTTACTTTTTTCTTGCAACATGATTAAAGTGAAAACATATTTTACATGACTTCATATGTATAATGGACATTGTGTTTCTTGCCTTCTCAATGAATGGGAGAGGAAGTGGAGGAAGGAAAAGAATTTGGAACTGAAAGTAAAAATTTAAAGTATTTCAAAAAAAAAGAATGGAGGCTGGAGAATAAAGTAGGAGACTATGGGGCTGAAAGTAATCTGTTTGTAGAAAATGTAAAGGCAAATTTTGTATTCATTTTAAAAATATGTAAGAAATTGAGGCAAACAGGATTAAGTAACTTGCCCAGGGACACATAGCAAATTTTTGAAGATGGATCCGAACTTGGGTTTTCCTGAATCCAAGTCTAGTGATATCAACTGCTCTGCAACTATTGCCTCTTTTCTTCTGTAGGCAGGGAAGAGGAAGATACTAATGGAATTCTTTTGAGAAAACTACCTTTTTTTTTTTTTTAAATAAAGAACCATCAACCTCAAGGTAAATAGTGAAAAGAGAAAGTAAAAGCTCTATTCTAGACTTCCCCATTATGCCTTAGAAGCCTCTTTATCCTGGAAGATCATACTTCAGCACTAAAATTCAAAGTTCAAGAGCACCATTTGTGCCTGCAGCCAAGAACCCCCATTTTAAGAGGATGCCCAAACCAGTCTGTCTGCATTTCTCAGCAGGCTACAATATGACTTCCTCCATTATGCGCTTGGACTGGGGGTCTTTCCTTACTTTCCTTTTGTTTCGTTTCCTTTTTCATATTATCTTCCTCAATTAGAATGTAAGCTTCCTGAAGGTGAGAACCGCCATTCATTTTGCTTGTGAATAGAAATACAAAGCTCCAAGAATTTGTGATGAGGGCTAATCATTGTGCGACATTGGTGTGACATAATAGGTAACTGATATGTGGCTGTGGGAATCAGACATATATTTGTCTGATACCAATGTGTTGTTGCATGTTATATGATACAGTGATGTGGCATGCACGCATCATGTAGCCATATCATTGCATAGAGGTGTGGCTCATTAAATGATATAGATATTGTTGTATGATGAAGGCATGTCATTGCATGTTATTGACATATTACGACAACTTATTTTGTTGCTATATGAATGTGAGTATTGCATGATATAATTGTGTCATTACAAGATAAAGGCATGTAAGTTTGGGCTACTATATGATACGGCTGCCATTCTGTGGCACATGTGTGTTGTTTTATGGTATATGTTTATAATATATTATGTAATAAGTGTCACCACATGGTGTGGATTGTTTTGCATAATGTAGGCATGTAATGATGTGTCATTTTGGTCTTATATGATTTTGCAAGATGAAGGTTGTTGTGTGATACAGGAATATCATTAAGTGATGTCTGTATGTCATTACATGATCTGTCATTTGCCTTAAATTCTTTGTTGCCATAGTGACCTCAAATTCCTCTTTCAGTTCTTTGATAGATATATTATCCCATCCCTACTCTGGATATTTTCTCCTCTCTTCCCTATCTTGACCCCTTTTGAATCATTTCAACTCTTCACTGTATTCTACAACCAAATTTCTTGCCTCACTAATGTGAGGGGGTGAAGGGAAGGTAGGTAGAAGGAAGGTTTGATGGGAGAAAGGAGAGAGGAAGGTAGAGGAAGGGAAAGGAAGGTAGCATCCCCAGCCCCAGCAGGGGTAAATTGACCAGAGCCCTTCAGGGGCACAAATAAAAGATCAGAGAGCAACTTAGGGTTTAGAATAGCTAAGTGTTATTTAAATTGGAAAAGGGAAGGTCTAGGGAAAACTAGGAGGTAGATAGAAGGGGGAAAAGGTACCAGGTGAGAGAGCTCAGGATCTGAGAGCCTCCAGGTTCAAAAGCAGACCCTCCAGGGTAGAGAGAGAGAGAGAGAGAGAGAAAAGGCACCAAACTTTCTCTTTTATCCTTTCTCTGACACCTCCCACAAAGGAAGTGGGAGGAGTCAGGGGAAGTTGTAGTAGAGAGTGTCTTGGGAGTTGTAGTCTCCCAGAGCTTATGATAATTCCAAATGACACACTAAATATGTCTGGCCAAAAAACAATTTTGGATTAATTTGAACATCTGCCTCTTTTGCTTCTTTACAGATGTTGCTGGACTGAGCTGGAGAAAATCATAGACCCATTTTGATTAGGGCCATTACAAATTTATGCTACAAATTATCAATTGGATCTTCACTACATTAAGGTAATTCTTTTACACCAGTCTAATTAGTTTTCTCTCTCACTTAGCATTGCAGGTATTTTAAACCTTTTCATTCTCCTCAAGTCTCCCATGGAGAGAGACAGGAGGTAACAGGTTCCAGGCTAGTTGAACCATCATCACCAAGTTGACCACCATTCCCACTCAGTCTCCAAAGGATACAGCCCAGAGCCTGGAAGCCAAGAGTTTTTTAATTTTTTTAAATTTTTTGTTTTTTTTTAAATAATAACCTTTACCTTCCATCTTGGAGTCAATACTGTATATTGGCTCCAAGGCAGAAGAGTGGTAAGGGTTAGGCATTGAAGGTTAAGTGACTTGCCCAGGGTCACATGGCTAGGAAGTGTCTGAGGCCAGATTTGAACCTAGGACCTCCCATCTCTAGCCCTGGTTCTCAATCCACTGAGCCATCCAGCTGCCCCCAGCCAAGAGTTTTTAGAAGAGTCATGTTTCCATCTCCATGTGCGTATCCTGGGAAGTGGAGAAATAGCTGCTCCCCTACAAACACAGTTACTGAGGAGGTGGTACAGTGGATAGAACACTGACCCTAGAGCCAGGAAACCTGAATTCACATATGGCCTCTGACACCAGCTATCTTAGTTTCCTTATCTGTAAAATGAGTAGGACTATGAAATGGAAAACTACTCCACTCTCTTTGTCAAGAAAACCTTAAAAAAGAAGTCACAAAGATTTGGCCATGACTGAAAATGTCTGAACAACAACAATGCAAAATTAGTTTAATAAAGTAGGTTGAAGCCAGATTTAAGTATTCATATAGGACAAATAGACTGACTACATAACAACAAACAACATGAAACTGAAATAGAAAGGATCCCTTCTGACTGCAAATTGAGTTAGAAAAGCATAAATTAGCATTACCTATTTTAATTAAATTTTATGTTTTTCAGATTACAGATTGATAAAATTTTCAATAATCATTTTCTAACACTTATCTGTTGTTTTGTATTTTTTATGTATTTCCTTAAATATTTCTCAATTACATTTTAAAGTGGTTTGGGTTTCTATAGGCCAATTGTGGCCAGTGGGCTATGAATTTAACTCCTTTGTAGAGGTTTAAAATTCCAGACAGAGGAATTTGACTTTATCTTGAAGGAAATGGGAATCCACCACAGTTTCTAGAGAAGAATGATATGGTCTTATCTAGGCATTAGATATATCAATTTGGAAGTTATTTGGGAGATGGATTGCATTGGGGAGAGATATAAAACAAAAGAGCCAATTAGGATATCAGTGTAATCAGCTAGGCGATAGACAATGACATCTAAACCATAGTGTTAATGTGAGGCTGAAAATAAAGGAGGGAATATGAGAAATGCCAAGGATGAAGAATACATGCCTTGGAAAGTGGCTATGAGGCAATTGCTAGAGGTGAGACTGAGTAGAGTTGAGAATGAATTCTGCCCAGATATGATGAATTTGAAATTTCTGAGACATCTTGGTACAAATGTCTAACATGCAATTAGAGTTGGGAGAGTGGAGCTCATTAAAGAAGTAAGAGCTATATGGTTTGAGAGGCAAGAGTTGTGCAATGGATAGTTTTTACTTGAAGTCAGAAAGACTTGAGTTCAAATCCAACTTCATTTCCTTCATGTGAAACTCTGAGAAAATCACTTAAACTCTCTGAATCTCAGTTTCATAATCTAAAAAATGGGTACAATAATTGCATTGACCTCAAAGGGTTGTGAGAATCAAATGAGATAAAAATAAAATGCCTAGAAAGTCTTAAAAAACTGTTACATAAAGGCTATTTGATTATTATTTTGGATTAGGAGTCTTCTGCATGAAGATGACTTTTGAATCAATGGGAATTATTGAGAAAACCAAGAGAGAATAGAGAAAAGAGAAGAGTGACCAGGATATAGTCTTGACAACCACACATATAGAGTGGATTGATGAATTTAGAACGAATGAAGATGCATCCACCTAACTCTAGAAAGAGAGTCTAAATACAGCAGTCATGAAAACTCAGAAAAGAGAGAGTATTTGGGGGAAAAGAAAGAATTCAGAGGTTTAGAATTTATAGCAAATGCTCAAAGAGCTTTAAAAGACTATCTGCCTTTTGATCCAGCCAAAGCAACTGCTTGCATTATACCCCAAAGAAATACTAAGGAAAAAGACTTGTACGAAAATATTTATAGCCGCACTCTTTGTGGTGGCAAAAAATTGGAAAATAAGAAAATGTCCTTCAGTTGGGGAATGGCTGAACAAATTGTGGTATCAGTTGATGATGGAATACTATTGTGCTCAAAGGAATAAAGAACTGGAGGAATTCCATGTGAACTGGAATGATATCCAGGAATTGATGCAGAGTGAAAGGAGCAGATCCAGGGAAACATTGTACATGGAGACTGATACACTGTAGTACAATCGAACATAATGGACTTTTATACTAGCAGCAATGCAAGGATCCAGAGCAAGGCTGAGGTACTTATAAGAAAGAAAACTAGCCACATTCAGAGGAAGAACTGTGGGAGGAAAAACACAGAAGAAAAATAACTGCTTGGACACATGGGCTGTTGGGGATATTTTTGGGGATGTAGACACTAAAGGATAACTCTAGTCCAACTATCAATAATAGGGAATTAGGTCTTGATCAATGATACGTGTAAAACCCAGTGGAATTGTGTATTGGCTAAGGAGAGTTAGGGGGGTTTGGGGGAGAGGAAAAGAACATGAAATATGTAACTAGGAGAAAATATTCAAAATAAAAAAATAATTTCAAAGTGAAAAAAAAAGAATTTATAGCAATAAAAAGAATGTTAAGTACTGAGAAAAGGGCATTTGATTTAGGAATAATGACTTATAATTAGCCTTAGAGAGGATGATATGAGTTATGATGACATAGTTTGAAGTGGTTGGTTGGCTGTTGTCCTTTATACTTGAAGATGACAAAAATGACATCAGTTTCGTGTGATAGGGTCACAAATACTTTGATGGATTACTAAAGGAGGGTGAATGTGGACAATTTGAGGAGTTAAAAAATTCCTCATCTCCAAAATCCTTTCTTCTCATAATAATCACCTTAGGTCCTCCTACCTCTCCCACTCCCTCCCTTATCCCATAGCAGTTCATCATCTTTATCAGATCCTCCTCCACCTCAACCTTGATTTTTCTAGTCATCTATCACCTTAATTTGACTTTTCTTATCTTTTTTTTCTGTTTATCTATGTTTTTTTAAAATTTATTAATAATCATTTTTAACATGGTTACATGATTCATGCTCCTACTTTCCCCTTCACCCCCTGCACTCCCCTCACCCATGGCCAATGCACATTTCCACTGGTTTTGTCATGTGTCCTTGATCAAGACCTATTTCCAAATTGTTGGTGGTTGCATTGGTGTGGTAATTTCGAGTCCACATCCCCAATCATGTCCACCCTGACCCATATGTTCAAGCAGTTGCTTTTCTTATATGTTTCCTCTCCTGCAGTCCTTCCTCTGACTGTGGGTAGCATCTTTACCATAAATCCCTCAGAGCTGTCCTGGGTCATTGCATTGTTGCTGGTACAGAAGCCCATTACATTCGATTTTACCACAGTATATCAGTCTCTGTGTACAATGTTCTTCTGGCTCTGCTCCTTTCGCTCTGCATCAGTTCCCGGAGGTCTCTCCAGTTCGCCTGGAACTTCTCCAGTTTGTTATTCCTTTTAGCACAATAGTATTCCATCACCTGCATATACCACAGTTTGTTCAGCCATTCCCCAATTGAAGGACATACCCTCCTTTTCCAGTTTGTTGCCACCACATAAAGCCCAACTATAAATATTTTCATACAAGTCTGTTTATCTATGACCTCTTTGGGGTACAAATCCAACAATGGTATGGCTGGATCAAAGGGCAGGCATTCTTTTATAACCCTTTCAGCATGATTCCAAATTGCCAGCCAGAATGGTTGGATCAGTTCACAACTCCACCAGCAATGCATTAATGTCCCAATTTTGCCACATCCCCTCCAACATTCATTATTCTCCCCTTCTTTAATTTTAGCCAATCTGCTAGGTGTGAGGTGATACCTCAGAGTTGTTTTGATTTGCATTTCTCTAATTATTAGAGATTTGGAACACTTTCTCATATACTTATTGATACTTTTGATTTCTTTACCTGAAAATTGCCTATTCATGTCTCTTGCCCATTTATCAATTGGGGAATGGCTTGATTTTTTATACAATTGCTTTAACTCCTTGTATATTTGAGTGATTAGACCCCTGTCCAAGTTTTTCATTATAAAGATTTTTTCCCAATTTGTTGTTTCCCTCCTGATTTTGACTACATTGTTTTTGTTTGTACAAAAGCTTTTTAGTTTAATATAATCAAAACCATTTATTTTTCATTTTGTAATTTTTTTGAACTCTGGCTTGGTTTTAAAATCTTTCCTTTCCCATAGATCTGAGAGGTATATTATTCTATGTTCACCTAATTTTCTTATAGTTTCCTTCTTTATATTCAGGTCATTCACCCATTCTGAATTTATCTTGGGGTAGGGTGTGAGATGTTGATATAAACCTAATCTCTCCCATATTGTTTTCCAATTTTCCCAACAGTTTTTGTCAAATAGTGGATTTTTGTCCCCAAAGTTGGGCTCTTTGGGTTTATCATACACTGTCTTGCTGATGTCATTTACCCCAAGTCTATTCCATTGATCCTCCTCTCTGTCTCTTAGCCAGTACCATATTGTTTTGATGACTGCTGCTTTATAGTATAGTTTAATATCTGGTACTGCTAGGCCCCCTTCCTTCACATTTTTTTTCATTATTTCCCTTGATATTCTTGATCTTTTGTTATTCCAAATGAAATTTGTTATAGTTTTTCTAAATT
>NC_058132.1:477092661-477103445 GCF_016433145.1 Gracilinanus agilis
ATAAGAGTTTTATGTCCCAATGGATAGTATAGCTACTCTTCCCTCTCTGGGTTGATTACACTAAGAGTAAGGTTTGAGTATTACCTCTTAATGCTCTCTTCCTCTCCTTCTTATAATAGTATTTGTCCCCTCTCTCTCCCATGCCCTCTTTGTGTGTAATAGAATATCCTGTTTTCTTATTCACTCAAGTTTCTCTTGGTGTCCCCTGCTATTCACCCCCTCTTTCCCATCCCCCATGTCATCTTAGATTATTTAGTGTTCCACCCTCACCCTGTGAATTATTCTTCTGATTACTATAATAGTGAATATTATAATAGTGAATAGAGTTCACTACAGGGAATTATACATAACGTTTCTCTACATAGGAATACAGATAATTAGATCTCACTGAGGCCCTTAAAAAGGCAAATTTAAAAATTATGAGTTTTCTTTCTTTCCCCTCTGTATCTTATTTACCTTTTCATTTTTCTCTCGATTTTTGTGGTTGGATATCAAACTTTCCATTTAGCCCTGGTCTTTTCTGTGCAAATACCTGGAATTCTTCAATTTTGTTGAATGCCCATACTTTCCCCTGGAAATATATAGTCAATTTTGATGGGTAGTTGATCCGTGGTTGTAGGCCCAGCTCTCTTGCCTTTCTGAATATTATATTCCAAGCCTTGCGATCTTTTAGCGTGGAGGCTGCCAGATCCTGTGTGATCCTGATTGGTGCTCCTTGATATTTGAATTGTCTCTTTCTGGCTTCTTGTAAGATTTTTTCTTTTGCTTGGAAACTCTTGAATTTGGCAATTATATTTCTGGGCATTTTCTTATCTGGATCGAATGTAGTGGGTGTTCTATGGATCCTTTCAATGTCTATATTGCCCTCTTGTAGGACTTCAGGGCAATTTTGCTGAATAATTTCTGTTAGTATGGAGTCCAGGTTTCTATTAATTTTTGGTTTTTCTGGAAGACCAATTATTCTCAAAATGTCTTTTCTAGACCTGTTTTCTTGGTCTGTCACTCTCTCATTGAGATATTTCATGTTTCCTTCTATTTTTTCAGTCTTTTGACTTTGTTTTATTTTTTCTTGTTGTCTTGAGAGATCATTAGCTTCTAGCTGCTCAGTTCTAGCCTTTAGGGACTGGTTTTCAGCTATAATCTTTTGTTTTTCGGCTATGATCTTTTTGGTTTTCGGCCATTGTCTTCTGGTTTTCGGCCATAATCTTCTGGTTTTCAGCTATAAGCTTCTGGTATTCCTTTTCAATCTGGTCATTTCTGGTGTTCAATTTGCTTATCAGTTCATTTGGTTTCTGAGCCTCACTTTCCAGTTGCAAGATTCTACCTTTTAAACTGTTATTTTCTTGCCAGATCTCTTCCATTTTCCTCAAAATCTCAGTTTTGAACTCTTCCATAGCTTTTGAGGAGTTTTCCTTATTTGAGGAGGGTCCAGATGCTTGTTTGTTCTCCTCCTCTGTTTGCTTGGTTGTCTGGATTTTCTCTGTGTAAAAGTTGTCGAGTGTTAAAGACTTCCTTTTCTTGTTGTTAATCTTTCTCTTCTGAACTTCCTGAGACTGGGTAGCCATCATTAGCCCAGCAGCTTCTCAGGTTGATCCTCATGCTCAGGGTCTGTTTGCGGTCTTTTGGCTCCTGAGGTCTGAGTTCTGTTTTTTTCCAAGATCAAGCCCCCTGGTTGACCCCCTTGCTTGATCCTCTGTAGGAGGTTCCTTTACAAGTCTCAGGGCGCTGCTTCCACAGTCGTATACCAGTCCACACTGGTTCCCCACTCAGGTTTTCAGAGCTTTAGTTCCTGGCTGTGTCTGCCTCCACCCACGCCTCCACCAGTGCCTGTGCTCTCAGCCCGCGCTCTGCGCCCTGTGTCCACTCTCTGCTCCTGCACTCAGATTTCGTGTGCGTTCTTTGGCTTATTGGGGTCCTAAATCTTGCTGCTCTCAGGAACAGGCCCCAGAGCTGCCAATGACTCAATGGGTGCCCCAAACTTGCTCTATTTCTTTTTAGCTGGCTTTGGTGTTATAGGTGGTATGTGTGTAGGGGGTGGGGATGGGGTGGTTGCTCAGCCCATGATTTAGTGAGAGCTGTTTCACCCCTTTATAGCATGGAAATGTCTCGATTCCACGTACCTTCCACGCTGTGCCCTGTTGTGGGGTTCCTCCGTTCATCTGGACTTGTTTTTATGTCTCCTTGAGGAGTTTTGTGTGTTTCAGTCAGGAGAGGTTAAGAGCTGCTTCTTACTCTGCTGCCATCTTAACCCGGAAGTCCTTTTCTTATCTTTTTACCCTGCATGGATTAATTTAATTTACATAATAGGTAACTATCACCTTGGAATCCATTGCCCCTTAATTATTTACTGCTTATCCCTTGTTAATGTTAATCTCTGAATAACCTGATTTGCCATTTCCTACTCTCAGATCATTGAGAATTATTTAAGAAAGCCAAGAACCTGAACCAGTTTTTCCCATAATATATTGATTTATAATCTTTCTACTCCTTAGAAATTGAATGAAGTGGAAGTTGAATTAAGATAAATTGTGACAATTTAAAGGAAACAATAAAAGAGATGTGTTCAAAAGAAGAATAGGGTCCCCTATGAAAATAATGAGTTTCTTCTCATTAGATATCTCTGAGCAAAGACTAGAGAAATACTTGTTGAAAATATTATAAAAGGGGGTCAGCTGGGTATCTCAGTGGATTGAGAGTCAGGCCTAGAGACGGGAGGTCCTAGGTTCAAATCTGGCCTCAGACACTTCCCAGCTGTGTGACCCTGGGCAAGTCACTTGACCCCCATTGCCCACCCTTACCACTCTTTCACCTAGAAACCAATACACAGAAGTTAAGGGTTTAAAAATTAAAAAAAAAAAAGAAGAAAATATTATAAAAGGGATAAATCAGACTAGGTGGTCTCTGAGGTCTGTTCTAATTTAGAGATACTGTGTTTCTGTGAAATTTATGTAGAGGTCTCCAAATTCCACTATAAGTAGGTACAGTGGATGTTGAAAATGTGTCAGAAGGGAAGGCAGTAATTATATATTATATATTATATTTTATTATTATCATATATTATTATATAATATATTTTATACATGAATAACTTGCAATTAATAATATTTAAGTCATGCCAGCATTACTACAACCCTCATGAACTTCATAGTGAGCCCCCATAGTTGATGCTTTGGTGTAGCTCTCAGTTACCCACTGGATCAGATTCACCTTCCTGGCTTCTTTATTTCTGCTGCCATTACTGCCTCTTTGTCTCAATTTCTTTGAATCCCAATCCTAATTCAGGTGCTTTAGAGTCTTCCTTGTCCTTTTAAGACTAGTAACACTTTCTACACACAGTTCTCCAAATGACTCAACCCCTCAGGAAACTGCTCTTCCATCTCAATCATTGCTCATCAGACCACGAGCAGTTCATGTCCTAGGGAACCATCATAATGAATGAATGGAAATTCATTTATTAAGCATTTATTATATGCTAGAATGGCAAGCCCCAGATGACAATATAAAGAATAAAATAGATTATATTTTAACATACAACCAAAGACCTGTTATTGATTTGGGTGTTATCTGAGTTAGCTTTCTATGTAGAGTCTAACCACTGACTGTACAGAGCTAAGATCAGAATTGGGGCGGGGGGCAAGAAGAATAATGAGAAAAAATATAAGGCTTACAACCACTGAATGCCTTAATTTTGAATTGTTTAAAATAGTAATGGAAAAAATGAGATGTTCATAACACATTACATAAGCTGTAATAATTTAATCCAGAAGTTAAAGCAATACTAATTAATTGACCCAAGGAGACCAAAAGATCCCAGAAATTGTCATATTCAGCAAAAATTTGACATATTTGATAAATGTAGAGAGATGACTGCCAAAGAAAATCCCAGGTTGTAATATAAAATCATTTGTAAAATCTTATGAAGGACAATGAATACATTATTATGAAAATTATCATCTCTGAAAGTAGGTAGAAACAATGGGGGATAAAACAGTTTAAGAAAAGTTTAGCAAAGTATCTAAATAAGCAAAATAATTTCAAGGGCATTAAAATATGGCAATGAAAAGATGACTGCAACCAAAATAAAAGTGGAAAACATTAAAAAAAAACACTGTTTTATTCATTAAAGACAGTGGAACTCCAATATTTGAACTCTAAAGTTATTACCTTATGTATGCTCATTTAGAAAAAAGTAGAAAAAGCACAAAGGCATGGAAAAAGGAACTGAACTGGAGTAAATATAGGGAAAGGAAATCCATTCTGGAGATGTGTATAATTGTGAGAGAATTGATTGTCAGGTATCTGAGGGTTGAGAAGATACCAAAAAAAAAAAAAAAAAGGAATTCAGATAGCATTAATACTTATTAACCTATATGCCTACCTCAAAATATTTGAGTAATTTATATATGAATCAAAGCCATCATCAGTGAAGGTATTAGGAGAGAACAAGAAAACTTTCATAAATGATATTTGCTGATGAACCCTTATAATAAAGTATCTCCTATCCATATGCCAAAATCATTCTGGATTCCTTCTAAGAAATAACAATAGAAATAATTAAATATAGTGAGTAATAATAAAAACTACATGGGACATAAAACAAAGATGTATGTTTACTAATGATGTTCATCAGTATGAGGGAGGAGAACCAATGCAAAATCCAGATTAATAAGGATTCCCAGGAGATGAGGAGGTCCTTCAAACAAGGTCACTCTTGTTTGAAGATGACATTGTACTTATTCTATCAAATCACCAAATATTTTATAGCCACTTGGAAGAATCTGATCACTCTGAGGAGATATTGAATGTTGTTTTTCTTGCCATAAATAATATTTTAGAATAAACCTCTTTTTCAGTGTAAATTGACAGCTATGCAGAACACTTGTTTTGCCTTCTATTATACCAAAACTTGTGTAAGGACAACTAGACTCTTTCATGTTGGATATCATCTAATTCAATTACAGTCTGACAGATTAGGAAGTCTCTGTTCTCTCACTTGAAACACAACAAACTGCTCCCTGAGGACAATGACTATGAATCAAATATGTTTTCTTTTTTGGGAGGTTATTAAAAATGCCAATGGGAAATGGGTTAAGTTTAGAAGCCCATAGAGACTTTCCTTCCTTATGTACCAACTGATAATTCTCCCTGCCTTGATTTATAACTCTAAATGAAAGTCACTTACTAATTTGTTTTCTAAATTATAAATGATGGTTTTTCTTTATTTTTTGAATTGATACTAATAACCATTTTCTTTATAATATTTTGCAAATGAGTATATATTTCAATATAGTGTTATCCTTGGATTTTGTGTCTCTAAATGGCAAAGAAATTTAAGGTTTTGATAGCTGATAGGATTTCTAGCTTCTTTTAACCTCCTCTTGTGACAAATGTTTTACATTGGTTAAAATTTTCAGGGAAAAAAAGATAATATAAGAGTTGAAATAAGAGTTAAAATGATCATCTACTCCCTCTATCCTGAAACCTAGGCACTAACATGTTGAAAGCTGAATGTAGTATGAATAGGACTGAAGATTGTTTTTACTTTTTTCATAGATTGTGAAGGCTAAATAATTCACTAAAGGGAGGACAGTAGGTTGTGAATCTCTCCAGGCTGACCCGTGAATAGTAGTTATTTGGGTATCTCTAGTATGATAGAATCCACTAGAATTTGGAAACCATGGGCATAGCTATCAAAAACTTGCAATTATAGGGGTATCTAGGTGGCTCAGTGGATAGCAAACCAGACCTAAAAATGGATGGTCCTGGGTTCAAATATGACGTCAGACATCTGTATGATCCTGCTCAAATCACTTAACCCCATTGCCTAGGCCTTACTGCTCTTGTACCTTAGAATCAATACATAATATTTATCCTAAGACATAAGGTACGGTTTTAAAAAAAGAACTTGTTATTATGATCAGATGTCAAATTAAAACACTTGTGAAAGCCCTGCAAACATGAGGTATTTAATAAATGATTGCTGAATTGAATAGAAATAGCCTTGTGATTAATATTTGTCTCTAAATATACTTGTTTGTCTTAATGCTCACTACTAAGCAATATAATGCAAGCTACTAAATAATATGACAACTGGATGTTCTCTCAATGCCCATATTTTCCTGTTCTCATCAAAATAAAATGGGCAAAATGAAGCAATCATTGTTTTGCATTAGAATGATAATTAGCTTCCTCTTTTCCCTTCCCCTCAGAAAATCATCACTGTCAAACAAGTTTAAAATGCTTTGAGAAAAGTTCTCTGGCAAATGACACAGAATCCATTATTGGGAAATGCCACTTGAGTGATTAAATGAGGAGCCAAAGACCTATTGACTCATAGTTCCAATGTTTCCATTTGTTCAAACTGGTCATGAAATTCTAGATTATTAAGAAGCAACTATAGAGACTATGAGATCCTTGGAATGGAAAACGATGGTACAAATTTACTTTCTGTCTGATGTTATGCCCATCTCTTAGAAAATGGAGGAATTTCAGGCATTTTCTTGTGTTCATTCTGATAGGCTGCCTGGCTGCCACTCTATCTCCTGCCTCACTGAACTTAGCATTAGTGGGCAAATTTTCATTCAAAACAAACCATTTGAAGCCCTGAGAAGAATCAGGGCTAATATTTTTTGATAAATGAAATATTCAGTAGGAAAATACTTATTTAAAAAAGACTGAAAATCCTGTTTACTATAAAGTGTGTCTCAGAATGCATATGGGATAGATCTGAGTCAGCCAGCTGTAACTTACAACTAATGATTTCTGACCAAAGACTGAAGAAAATTGAGCTTGAGTTTACCAAGAATCAAAAGAGTGACTGACATTTTACTTGCTTAATTCCAAATAACTTTTGATAATGAGAATATTTAATCTGAGGCAAAGAAAATGAATTGAGTAGAAAATTATCTTGAAAAATTACTAGTAAACATTTTAAAAATGCAGAGTTCTATTATTTAAAAAAGGATAATACTGATGGGGAGTAGTCTAGGAAGGGAGAAGAGTCACATACTATAAATTTAGGACATCTTTTATGGACTTCATTTTATTCAGTGATCTAGTTTTCAGGAAAGGACTATTTATTTATTTATTTGTTTGTTTGTTGCAGTAGGAATATTAGCTTTCAGCATCATTTGAATGTATGTAAGCAATTTTCCTTCTTTCTCTGAACTTCTCTAATAATCAGTACTATTCCTTTCCTTTTCCCACAATCTTTTTCAGTGAACTCTTTTTTTTTTAACTTTGTGAGTACTTTTTTATTTTTAGAAAAATTTTCCATGGTTACATGATTTATGTTCTTATTTCACCCCCACCCACTCACCCACCCCCCATAGCCGATGCACATTTCTACCTGGTTTTATGTGTCATCGATAAAAACCTATTTCCATATTATTGATAATTGCACTGAGGTTTAGAGTCTACATCCCAAATCATATCCACATCAACCCATGTGTTCAAACTATTATTTTTCTTTTGTGTTTCTATTGCCATAGTTCTCCCCCTGAATGTGGGTAGCATTCTTTTTCATAAGTTCCTCTGGATTGTCCTGTATCATTGCATTGCTGCTATTACAGAAGTTCATTACATTCGATTTTACCACAGTGTCAATCTCTGTGTACAGTGGTTCTGCTCCTTTGACTCTGCATCAATTCCTGGAGGTCATTCCAGTTCACATGGAATTCCTCCGGTTCATTATCCCTTTGAGTACAATAGTATTCCATCACCAACAGATACCACAATTTATCAGTGAACTCTTGGTTAAAAAAAATATAAAGCTATTATGAATATAGCACAGTAAAGAGTGAATAGGTATAGACCTGGGAGATGGTTGCAGTAAAGAAGACAGTAAAGATCCAGAGATGTGCAGAAAGCCATCATTACTAACTTTTACATCTCAAAGAGGTACCACAAATAATGTCTGGGTTAGGCAACATTAAGCACCTTTTCTGTTGAGGGAGTAGACAGTCAACTTGAGATAGCGAAAAAGAAACTTTAGGACATTCAAACAGCTAACAAATGGCTTGATATTTTAAGCAATGATTATTAGTAACTAGTTGCAAAGTTCTATTGTTCTTGCCCTGCTGAAAGTCTACTAGCACAGTTTATAGACAGATCTTAAATTCAGCTGCCTGGAGCAAAGTCCCAGCAACCCATGCCTAATTATAGCTCTGAAACCCTTTATGTTGTCAGACCCCTAAGGAAAAAACTCAACATTTCTGGCAGTGAAATGAGAAGCAAGTTAAATGGGGAGTAGTAATTTTTACATCTTATGAACCTGTCCCATTCTACTGATATGAACTTAGTGGAGTTTCTGAGAAATGCATATTTTCTCCTAAAAGAAAACAATTAGCAAGTTCATGAATTACCCTATTTTTTCACCCTGTTTATTTTTTATTTTTAGGTTTCCTCAGCTACAAGTTACTTGGTTTGTCATATCTTATATTTTCATCAAAGATATTTTCGCATGAAAGGAATGATTCACCATGTTTTCTACATAATAACACAAGATTTGTGAATTGAAAAATTTTTATTTATTAAAGACCATTAATAGCCTACATGATAAAGAAACTACATGTTATAAATGAACAACTTATTTCTTTGAAGTAGAAACGGAGAATTGGCTCATTGCACTTAAAAGCTTTGATGTTAACTTTATTCAATATTTTTTTTCTGAATTTTGAAGACAAGCCTTGACATTAGCCTGTGAATCACTGCCCTGTACACCTATAGCAATCCTTTTCAGGAACACTATAACTAGAAATAGAGAAACAACTGGTAGAGTGAATAGAGTGCTTGCCTGAAAATAGGAAAATCTGAGTTTAACTTGGCAAGTCATTTAAATTCTACTTGCACCAGTTTCCTCATCTGTAAAATGGGACTAATAATAGCACCTACCTCACAGGATTGTTGTGAGGATCCTAGGAGATAATAATTATAGAGTGTTTAATATATTGTCTGAGACAGAGTTAGTACTATATAAATATATCTATGATTTTTATTGTAATTGGATATCTCTATTGTGCTTAAAACAAAGAGTGATGAATCTAGATGCAAAATACCTTCAAAAAATCCCTTGGTTCTAGTTTTGATAATGAGAAATTCTGCTAGGTAAGGTAACTTTGCTTGAATATCTAGTGAGAAAAGCCCTCTAGCAGTGTTACTTTGAGGATGGGCTCTAAGGAGAGTGTATGCTTGTGCACCTGTGTGTCTGAGTCCCTAGAATTGGCTTTTTGGAAAGTTAGTATGAGAGTGTTCTAGGTCAAAGTGAGGAAACACATGCAGATTATCTTTAGGAAATTTAGTAATCTTAGGTTGGGTCCAGAACTAAGGGATCTCCGAAACTAAGACAACTTGTGAAGTCAGCCTGAGAGTGAGCTGATCATGCCCAGGTTGTATAACTGGTACAGATAAGACATAGCAGGGCTTTTACTATCTATAATCTGTCCCAGGAGAAGGGTGTAAAGGAAGATGTCCTTCCTATTAACTAATAATTAAATTAGGAAGTCATACGTTTTTCTATGCATACGTTTCTACCCCAAAGAATATACTTATATTGCAGACCTTGTTCTCAAATTAATGATTGAGTTTTATAAAACATGGAAATCTTTTAGTGACACAGAAATTAATATTCATTACCACACCCCATTGTTGAGACATAGAAAGCTGAAATGGGTAGAATGCATTTTAAATGTGGTACCTTAGACATATTAATTTTTGTTCTTTCCACTATCATTTTATTTTTTGTATTTACAATCTCTAATGCTCTGAATGAGAGCACTGTGAATGGCCTTATAACAATGCTTTAATTCCTGGCTTTAAATGGGAGACAAAGATTTGAATGATGTGCAACATTTTTTGCCATTTAATTACTCAATTATTCAACAGTGTCATTTACTAGATTTTCTTAGTGCTGGCCTCAAAGATTTCTTCTCAAGAGTGTCAAGGTTTGTGCTACAAGAAACAACAAACAAGATGTTCACAAAAAACCTGACAAGACAGGTTTCCGGGTTAAGATGGCGGCAGAGTAAGAAGCAGCTCTTAACCTCTCCTGACTGAAACACACAAAACTCCTCAAGGGGACATAAAAACAAGTCCAGACGAACGGAGGAACCCCACAACAGGGCACAGCGTGGAAGGTACGTGGAATCGAGACATTTCCAGGCTAAAAAGGGCTCTCACTCAATCGTGGGCTGAGCAACCGCCCCACCCCCACCCCCTCCACACTCACCTATAGCTCCGAACCCAACTATAAAGAAATAGAGCAAGTTTGGGGCACCCATCGAGTCATCGGCAGCTCCGGGACCTGTTCCTGAGAGCAGCAAGACTTAGGACCCCATTAAGTCAAAAACGCACGTGAAATCTGAGCGCGCGCGGGAGCAGGACTCTGGGCTCAGAGTGCCGGCTGAGCAGAGGCGTGGGTGGAGGCAGACACAGCCAGGAACTAAAGCCTAAGTGGGGAACCAGTGCAGACGGGTATACAACTGTGGAAGTAGTTCCCTGAGACTTGTAAAGGAACCTCCTGCAGAGGATCAAGCAAGGGAATCCACCAGGGGGCTTGACCTTGGAAAAAACTAGAACTCAGACCTCAGGAGCCAATAGATCTCTGACAGACATTGAGCGAGAGGATAAACCTGAGAAGCTGCTGGGCTAATGATGGCTAATCAGTCACAGGAAGTTCAGAAGGGAAAGAATAATAACAAAAAAAAGAAGTCTTTAACACTCGACAGCTTTTACACAGAGAAAATCCAGACAACCGAGCAAACAGAGGAGGAGAACAAACAAGCATC
>NC_058132.1:477105477-477202877 GCF_016433145.1 Gracilinanus agilis
TAATAATAGCACCTACCTCACAGGATTGTTGTGAGGATCCTAGGAGATAATAATTATAGAGTGTTTAATATATTGTCTGAGACAGAGTTAGTACTATATAAATATATCTATGATTTTTATTGTAATTGGATATCTCTATTGTGCTTAAAGCAAAGAGTGATGAATCTAGATGCAAAATACCTTCAAAAAATCCCTTGGTTCTAGTTTTGATAATGAGAAATTCTGCTAGGTAAGGTAACTTTGCTTGAATATCTAGTGAGAAAAGCCCTCTAGCAGTGTTACTTTGAGGATGGGCTCTAAGGAGAGTGTATGCTTGTGCACCTGTGTGTCTGAGTCCCTAGAATTGGCTTTTTGGAAAGTTAGTATGAGAGTGTTCTAGGTCAAAGTGAGGAAACACATGCAGATTATCTTTAGGAAATTTAGTAATCTTAGGTTGGGTCCAGAACTAAGGGATCTCCGAAACTAAGACAACTTGTGAAGTCAGCCTGAGAGTGAGCTGATCATGCCCAGGTTGTATAACTGGTACAGATAAGACATAGCAGGGCTTTTACTATCTATAATCTGTCCCAGGAGAAGGGTGTAAAGGAAGATGTCCTTCCTATTAACTAATAATTAAATTAGGAAGTCATACGTTTTTCTATGCATACGTTTCTACCCCAAAGAAAATACTTATATTGCAGACCTTGTTCTCAAATTAATGATTGAGTTTTATAAAACATGGAAATCTTTTAGTGACACAGAAATTAATATTCATTACCACACCCCATTGTTGAGACATAGAAAGCTGAAATGGGTAGAATGCATTTTAAATGTGGTACCTTAGACATATTAATTTTTGTTCTTTCCACTATCATTTTATTTTTTGTATTTACAATCTCTAATGCTCTGAATGAGAGCACTGTGAATGGCCTTATAACAATGCTTTAATTCCTAGCTTTAAATGGGAGACAAAGGTTTGAATGATGTGCAACATTTTTTGCCATTTAATTACTCAATTATTCAACAGTGTCATTTACTAGATTTTCTTAGTGCTGGCCTCAAAGATTTCTTCTCAAGAGTGTCAAGGTTTGTGCTACAAGAAACGACAAACAAGATGTTCACAAAAAACCTGACAAGACATATGAAGTGATGAGGAGAACAAGGAGAATGTTGTACACAGTGATAAAATAGATGTCAGTTATGAACAATTTAACTATTATCAACAGGCAGACGATCCAGGACAACTTATGCCCCACAAAAAAAGATTCTCCAACTCCATAGAAGAACTGATAGACTTCTTAAATGTCTGATGTAGTGCAAATAGGGTGCAGGTCAGCCCTGCAAGGCCTTGTTGGAGAATTTCTGACAGTTGAGAAGTTTAGAATCTTGAGGAGTTCAGTTGACCTGGGAGACTCATGGAGAGTAGAAAGGTCAATCTGAGCTCTGTATTTGGATTAAATCTGACCTATATTCTGCAGCTTTTCTCATAAAATTTGTTAGTTTATTTATTTATTTCCTTTGAATCTCCCTAACCTCCCTTATTCCCCATCTTCATTTTCCCTGCCTGAATTTCTGTGAGGTTTTGAAAGGAGTGTAGATCGGAGTGTTAGTTTTAAACTTGATATTTTAGATAGTCAAATAGGGCTTACCCTTGTTATAAATTATCTATTGAATCATTGTATCCAACTTTCCTAACCCTATTGATTACAAAACCACTTGAGAGCTGAGTTAAGGCAGGTCCTTTCTCAGTTTCATGTTCCTGTCTCCCTCCCCCACCTGAAGCCTTCTCTAGACAGCTGTTAGGGTTACCTTGTATCCTCTATCCTTTCCTATCAACCCTATAAATCAATAAACCCAGTTTGTCAAGTAATCAAACCTTGGCTACTTCATTAATTGATTGATAAGAGAGGGAGAAGGGAAGAAAGGAATCATATTGTCTCTGAGTTGTGAAGGGAATTGGAGGTGTCCATTTTGGAGGAAGTGCAATCTGATCTGCACCCTATTTGCAGTACACTGATTACATTTAAGACATGTAACATTTGTGATTTTATTTGTGACATTTAAGAGTTTAGCCCTAATGGTTATAATAACACTCATTTTATTGTTGTCTTCTTTGTCACTGTTTATATATATATGCATACATATCTTTAAAGGTAGAGAATCTTTTGATGGTTCTGCATTCTTCAGTCTGCATCAGTGTAGGGAAGTCTTCCAATGTGTCTTAAGAATTTCTCATGTTTGATATTTCTTATGGCATAATAGTATTTATGCACCCCAAAGTGAAAACCTTGGGTTATATGCCAATGGTGAGATTATTGGGCAGAAGAATGCAGTGATTTTCTGAAAGAATTAATGATGTTTTCAAGAATGGTAGAACAAACCCACAGTTACATTAAGAATGTGTTAATTTGCCATTCTCCCCACAAATAATCTATCATTTAGAAAATCACTCTTGTTACTTTGTGTCACAAGTTTGAATTTTAAAAGGTGAAAGTTTTTTAATCACTAGTTAGAAAACCCAAATTTCAAGAAATTATTCATCCAATATATAAAAATGCATAAAATACAGTTTGAATAATAATAATAGTGCTATCCCTAAACATGTATATAATATCCTGACATTTTATTTTCATTTTTTAATTTATTTTTATTTTTTTGATTAATTATGAAAGTTTTCCTATTCTGACATTTTAAAAAAATAGTCTGTCACTTATCAACTATGTGACTTGGGAGCAAATCTGGCTCCAAACTTCCCTTTTGACTTTATCTTATGCTACTTCCATTCAAATATTCTATGTTCCGGACAAATTATTATCTTTTCCTTGTTTTCCTTATCATATTCTCTCTTTGATCATACTATCCTCGTGTCTCGAATGGACTATATCACCTCTCTCTAGTTGTTATACCTTTTCCAGAAAGGTTTTCTTATCATTTCTCTTCCCTGCCACCTACTCCTCTCTCTCTCTCTCTCTCTCTCTCTCTTTCTCTCTCTCTCTCTCTCTCTCTCTCTCTCTCTCTCTCTCTCTCTCTCTCTCACACACACACACACACACACACACACACACACACACACACACACACACACAAATAAAATACCAAGTAAAAGCAATCATTCTCTACACAAATATCTTAGCCCTTTGCGGGGTTTATATTTTACACATCTCAATCCTACTTTACACTATATATATTTCTAAACTTTTTTTCTCCTATCAAATGTTAAGTTCCTTGAGGGCAAATTCTATGTTGTATATAATGTTGTATCCCTAGTAATAAATAATGACTAGAACATAGTAGACATTCAACAAATGTATGTTGAATAAACAAAGGAAAATGTAACAGCTTTAAAAGTGTCCTTTTCCTCATTTGCCAAAGGAGGATTGTAACATTTGCACTATCTATCTCATGGAATTGTTTTGAGGAAAGTACTAAGTATCTGTTCAAGTGTTATATAAATAATATATTATCATTATTATGTAATCACAGTAATAGGTTTATACCATAAAATATAATTTGGGATATTTTTATTTTTATGAAATTAACAATCATCAACAATCTAAATATTTTGCTATAAAAAGAGTAGAAAATAACAAGATTATATATGACCTCATGAAGTTCTATTACATTGTTTTAAAAATATTTATTTTATTTCTTAACATTTGATATTTAACTTTAATTTAAAATTTATTAAATTTTACAAGGTCACAATATCATTTGTTTTTATCTCCTTCTAAATACTTATTTTTCCTTGAATAGTTTTGTCAACGTGGAATCTAGAAACCACAAACTTGTAGCTTAGTAAGATCTGATGATCTTTACTTTTTCTTTTACCAAATCTCCATCACTATTAACTCATGTCCTTCAGCAGTAGCCCTTTCTTATAACAAATACAGTTAATCAAAATAAACCAAAACATTTGCCATGTCTGAAGAGGAGTGACTCATTTTGCACTTTAATTCCTTCTCCTCTGCCAAGAATCAGGAGACATGTTTCAGCATCAGTATTCTGAAGTTATGATCAGAACCATAGGCACTGTAGACTTGGTTGCTCCTGTGAGATTATAAAAACATTATATTTGGAGCAGGTTGATTTCCATCATTTTCCAGATGAGAAAATCGAGACTCAGAGAGATAAAGTCCAATATTATACTCCACTCATCTACATTCTCTAGACCTTGGACTTGGAGGTCATTTCCTTATCTGTATAATGAAAGAGTTTGGATTCAATAGCTTTTCCTCACTCTAACGTTCTAATATTACTTATTTTACAGCTTTATCGTGAGATTTAAAGGAGTTAAGTGAAAGTTCTTGAAAATTATAAAATGTTAGAGAAATATAATGTCAGCAAGTTAATTCCAGTCAACAGGCATTACTTACTAGGTTCCAGGAAAAGGTCTCAACTATCTTTCATCTTGTCAACTTAGTCAGCCACTGAGAACTTTCTTTTTTGGCAAAAACAAATGAATCTCTTCAAAAGGCCAAATGACTAATTTGTGTTCTTTGAGGCTTTCTTCATGGGAGGAAGACTGTCATGAGATTAAGAAAGCAAAGGAATGTTTGTGTGTGTGTGTGTGTGTGTGTGTGTCTGTGTGTGTGTTGTGCATGTGTGCATGCATGCATTTATATGCTTTCAACAGAGAAGATATTCCTTGTTCCTCTCATTATGGCTACTATTAGAGATCACAGGGTTTGGGAGCTGTAAGGGACCTTGGAGATAATGTATTGAGGGTAAAATTCTTAATTTTTTTTTCTGTATGATGATTCCCTTTGGCACTCTATTGAAGCATAGTGACCACTTTTCAGAATATTTTAAAATACATTCAATAAAATATATAGACTTAGGAAGAAAACATTATATCAAAATGTAGTTATCAAAATATTTTTAAAAGTTTACAAATTTCACATAGGAAACTTTGTTTAGTCTAACCCTCTCATTTTACAGATGGGGAAACTGAGGATTAGAGCATTATGAGAATTTGCCCAAAAATGTGTTGCTAATCAGTGGTAAAACCAAGATTGGACCCTCACTCTCCTGACGGCCATTTCAATTTGCATTTCACAGAAGAATGCATCCATCCCATATTTTGATTTAATAAATTTGTCAGATTAGTAATTTATAGCCTTTCTTCTCCAGTAATCCAAGTCTCACTGTTGGCTTAATTCCATTACCTGTCACTAAGTCTAGAAGAATAGAATATAATTTGTTGTTTTGGGGCTTTGCTTTTCATGTATTTAGAAACACCACAGAAAAACTCAGGTGCATCTGGACCTTTCAAAGCTGGAAAACTTTTGATTAAAAGAGCAAAAACTTGACTTTTCCATAACAGATTACTGTCTGAGAACAGGGAAAGACAGATTTACCAAATACAAGGACTACTAAGCAAGAGTTGTTATGCTTCATGCAGTATCCCCTTCAAGAACTGAACCAGAAAGGAAATTAGAAATGTTATCATTGCTCTTTTTCATTGCTCATGAGCTTAATACTAGGAATCAAGAGCAAAGCCAGAATTATCCATAGTATCATAGATATATAACCCATTAGAACTTGACTTCTTGACAAATTTTCTGGGTTCAATCAAGGACAGATCTCTCTAATTATTATCTCAATTTTTCACATTAATCTTACCCAGAATTCCTCCTGGGAACATTAGAGTCTGGCTTGTAGAACTGAGACTACCAAAAGCATTACTCACAAAACAAGTTTATTAAATTAAAAAATATGAAGAATTAAATGAAGAATATCATCGAAGAACCTAAAATTCAGGTGAAATAATAAGTCTCCACAGAACTTGGTCATTCTATAATTTGCTTGATGACCAACAGACTGAATATAAAATAAAGAAAAAATCTCTTTAGCAAAACAATAAAGTGCCTCTTTCAATAATGAAGTCCCTGATTTGTATAATATTAATATGAACTCCGAAGACAGAGTTAACTGTTCTCCTTCCCTGCAGAGTCTGTCTTGTTTAGCATCCCCATAGTGGATTTGGGTCTTAGTTTGCATTTCTCAACATTGTCCTGTAGTTTCCTGGAATCATGCAGAGCCCCTCCATCCCTCATTATATTTCCTACTATTTCCTGCTTGATCTTATAATTCCCAGCATTCATCTAGCAGCAGAGTAACTGCTATCAACTGGCTCCTTATTCCTCATATGGAAACTCTTTTCCTCTTTCTATTCATATATCACTCAGACTTTCTATAGTGGCATACTGAGAAAGGAAAGGATTTGCTTGGGTCCTTTCTTTTTTAATGAGTGTCCACTGCCCTAAATAATGGGATTTGAAGGTGAGAGGGATGAATGTTATTAAGCACTTGCTAGGTGACAGGCAATGAGCTCAGTGTCTTAAAAATATTATTTCATTTGATCATCACAACAACCTTTTGAAGTAGGTACAGTTATTACATTAGAGGAAACTGAGGCAGATAGAGGTTCAATGCCTTCTCAGGGTCATACAACTAAATAAGTGTCTGAGGCCAGATTTAAATTCAGGTTTTCCTGACTCTGGTACTGGTGCTCTATCTACTGCACCATCTGCCTGCAGGCCACATATAAGTCACTACTGTCTCCAAAGTATTTCCTGTGATTCTGTGGAGTCTGAAATCTTATCATTAAAGGTTGACATTACATCTTCAGGATATGATCTTATCAAATATCCATGAGAAGGATAATGAATCAATGCATCATGAGCACAAATAAGTTAAAATTAATTTTCTTTTTTTAACCTTTACATTATCTTAGAATTGATATTAAGTATAAATTCCAAGGCAGAAGAATGGTAAAGGCTAAGCAATTGACGTTAATAGGTTTGTGCTGTATTAGTTAAAAAAATCTTAAACCTTTGGACTCCATCTCCCAGAATTCTTTTTTCATTACCCAGAATGCTTACCCTTCCCTGATGTTTGCACCTTTACCTTATTGTTTATATAGTTCTGTGACTCCTCCTCCTCTGTCTCTGTCTCTGTCTCTGTCTCTGTCTCTCTCTCTCTCCCAATGCTGGGTTAGCATCTTTTCACTCTAGTTTTTTATGTTAGTTATTATTAATAAATCTTATTAAATATAATATTTAGAATATTGGATATTAATTTTGAAACTCGCAGTGCCGAATCACACAGCTAGGAAATATCTGAGGTTAGATGTGAATCCAGGTCCAGCTCTCTGTCCTCTGAGCACCTCGCTGCTCCTTTTTATTTATTTTCTTTATATTTTCTTTCAACAAGGAAGCTAGCTTAGTGCCAGTCTAATGAAACATGAAATAAATAAAGAAAATTTAGAGGTTAATAGCTGTTTTGTAAAGAACATTGAAAGAGGTCATTCATTATAATGGAGAGCCAGACTTGGAGTCTGGAAGATCTAGGTTCAAGAACCATCTCTCTAGGGTGAGTTTCCTCATCAAGAATTCCTTTAATCAGGGAAATAGTAGATGTGGCCCATAAGGAGAAAGAGAAGAACAGAGATTTGGACCTTTAACTTTAATGTAATAAGGGACTCCCTGGTAAGATACTTCCTTCTACAAATAGAGGTCTGTACTTTTTCTCTGCAAGTTACAGTCTTAGAAGACTGTGTAGAGCACTGAAAAGTTAAATGATGTGCCCAAGGCCACACAACTTATAAGTATTAGAGAAAGGATTTGAATAGGTCATCCTAGTTTCCAGGCTAGCTCACTATTCACTTTACTATCCTATTTCTCTGTTATAATAAAATAGAAGATTGAACATTGATTCAGATTCAGGTAAGCAGGATAAATAGAATTGTGATAGGCTAACATTTATAGAGAGAGCATATATATTCGTATATACTTTGTGCTACCTATATTATGCTAATTGTTCTAAAATTATTATCTATTTCATCCTCATAAGAACCATGGGAGGTAGGTATGATTATTATCTCCATTTTATAAATGAGGAAACTGAGGCAAATAGAGTTTAAGTGACTTGTCCTGAGTAATACAGATAATTAATATGAATCTAAATTTGAACTTGTCTTCCTGATTCCAGGTCTGATGCTCTAACCACTGCTCTACTCAGCTACCCAAATATAAAATGTAACTATCAAAACTTGATGCTACTTTCCAGAGATATTGATGTAAAAAACATTTTAGCCATCACACTAGACCTTTTAGGGAGAGGGAGTAGATGGATCTTTCCCTTCCTTTTTAAATTCTGTACATTTAGTTCTTTTTTAAAAAATATAATTAAGATGTAACCCAAATCAGTCTTTTCCACAAAAACTTTTTGCATATAATTAAGATATAACCAATATAATAATTTCACACATTAGTGCACTGATACTAAGAGGCTTAAACAACCTATATTTTGCCTCACTTAATTATCTATAGGAACTAAAGGAAAAAAACAAAAATAATTCTTGTTCAAGGTCAATTACATTCCTGATCAAGAAAAAAAAACCCTCTGTATATTAAATTTAAACAGCACCTATAATCATCCATTTAGTTTTGTTGTTGTAGATAATTATATTTATATGTTTATTTATAGGCATATTTACAGGCTTGGTTTAAAGGTATCAAAATTGTTCTTTGAATAAAGTATCCACACAACTTAGAAGAGAATGTAGCTAGGGAAACCACTCGAGACTATTTATATATTGTCAGTCATGTTGTCACGTATATGGTAACCAAATGGAACAATGGTTCCTTCAAGATCTAAGAGTTAACTGTGGGGGTGTTTTTAGCAGGGGTCCTCTCATGCATTTTAAAGAAGCTGAACAAAGTTTGTCTATTACCTGATTCCTTCTTCCATGGAGCCAGATGTGAACTGAGAATATAAGATTAAGGTCTTGAGACCTGGAATGGAAGCATGGTTTAAAGGAGAGAAGCCAAATTGCTAAATAATTAAGCAAGAGCTCCTCCCTAGATCCTTCTTGGGCTAAGCCAGACTTGCATAACTCAGATGAACATTCAATGGACAATGTCTTTTGAAAGGGAGAAGATGAGAGTACAGACTTCCAAGCCTTTCTAGGCCACAAAACAGTGAGTAACAGGAGTCAAACACAGAGTTCCTGGAAGCACATTTCAGCCAGCAATTTAAATGTTCTTTTAGACACTCACATTGGCAAGATATTTTAAGTAATACTGACTAGCTTAAAAACCAGCCAAAACAAATGAATGAACAGAATTTGTAGGATGGCCTAGATTATATCCTAAAATATTTTTATTAGGAATCACATGAAAGTTTTGTGAGAAATACAATTATAAATACCAATAGACGTCTAAGGAGAACCTTATCCTGAAATAGTTTCACATCAGGTAAACAGAGTTATGGTAAGGTAAGGTATGGAAGACAGTGGAACTCTGGTTGCCGATGCCCTGAGTGAGGGTTCTAGGGCAGCAGAACTCTATAGTGATAGTTGTACAGCAGGGCTATGTGGGCTGGCATAGGAATGTAATATTAGCCCAGAAAAAAAAAAACAACAGGCATGTTCTGAAAAGGGAATATGTTCCTCATCTCCTACCACTTTGGTGCCCCTGTGCAAAACTGAATTTGTCCTGCACTAGATGAAGCTCTGTTTCTAAGACTGACAAGCTTCAAAGAGTGGGTACAGAGGCCTAAAATTTAAATACCATTCAACCAAGGAATGAACTTTGTAGGTCATTTCCCCAAATGCTCCTTAAAACCAAGCTCTACTAATATGCTGAACTGGCCTTCAACTGTTTCTGGACAGAGTTATGCAGAGAGGTCTGTCCCCAGAGCAGATGTTTGCTGTGGCTTTGATAACAGGACATATCAAATTACCTGTCTCCATGGAAAGCTTGGACCAGGATGTAGACAAATTGGTTGCTTTCAGCCTTCATTGTCTCCTGTAGGCCAACAGAAGGACAATCAGAAGAGAAAATACTGATGACAGCCTGACTGGCAGACACTTAGACACTTTGTGCACTGATGTTTATTAGTTCAACTATAGTTTGCTTGTAAAGAAATTAAAATTTATTTGTTCTTGTTGTCTGACAATACCTGCCAGGGGAATAGAAACCTGATTCATTGTGGACATTATGCTTAATTGCTTTGATCTGGCTTCTCTTCTCTCACCATTCCACCCTTTCCCTCCCTTAATGGATTTAGAATGTTCACATAAATCTAGAGTTGCTAGAAATAGCTCAATAGTTAATGAGATTTTGCATGGAATGAAACATGACATCTCACCAAGACAACCATGACAAGCCTTGTTTTTTGTTTTGGCACAGTATGTTTTGTTTTGCTCTGTTTTTTTTTTTTACAAATAGAGAAACTAGAATTCTAAGAGGTGAGATGTCATCAGTGAGTAAGTTAAGACTAAATGTCTGATCTTTGTTGTGTATCTCCCTTGAGGGGTAAATGAGGGGATGGTGAGGAGAAGCAGACTGTTGCCCCAGCTGCCCTCTGCTATCTCAGACAGACTGATGGAATCTCTCCAGAACTCACGTTCCAAGGGTTCCCCACTTCTGAAGCTCATTAGACTTACTTATCCCCAGCATGTCTATTTCATAACTTCAGAAAAAACCCCTAATGCAATTAAATCCCACTGTGTGCATATAAAGCCCAAGACTGCCTCCAAAGTTGACTAACACAATATGCGTGTGCTCTCTATTTGGTATCAGGAAAATCACATTTGGTTATTCCATTCACCATTTAATCTTTTAGTGCTGGAGTTCATATTTCTATCAGTATACTAACCATCACCTCTGGGATTGTGTCACCATGGAGGTTTTCATCAGTTGTAAACATTCTTTGAATCTTTATGCTCCTACTATACCCTATCCCAGTGTAGGGTGTGACTGCCCTGTTTCTCCATAGTCTTGTGGTTGACAGTCCCTGCTCAATCTACCATTCTTTTGATTGTGAGAGCTAAGTCTATCTTTAACAAATTTCAGGTATAATACTGAATGATGACAATGTTACTTCGCACATGAATGAGGGAGAACAAAATGATTTCTCCATGACTGTTGACCATGATCTTTTATTTTTCCTATAAGATATACTGAGAGTCTGTCTCCTACTTAATGAATATGGTTTTCAGGACTTACAGTTGTTCAATGCTTTGCTTCTCCTCTTCCTCATCTACTAGTGATGTTTGTTCAGAAGAGGACCAAATCCCCACACAAAACAATGAAATTCCATATAGGTCTGCCTTTAATTTTTTTTCTCCCTCAGTCAGTGGCTTTCTCAGATTGTTAAAAGTAGTTTATTTTTATAATTGTCCTGCCTATCTTTGTGGTCATTCCATCTTGGGTCATTTAAATATATGAAGAGTTCACAAGGATGATAGAATTTAATTAGAAGGTACCTTAGAGACTATCTGACCCAGAGCTCTCATTTTATAGATGGTTAAACCAAGTCCAGGTAGCACAGAAAGTAAGTGGCAAAGAAAGCATTTGATTCCAGTCTTGTGATTCTAAATCCAATGTGTCTTATTTTATATTATAGTTCAAAGATGACTTATTTTCTTTGGTCCTGGAAAGTAGAATTGGGTCCAAAGGGTTCAAGAAAGATAATTTCAACTCAATTTAAGGAGGAATTTTCCTAACAACTAAGGCTATGAAAATATGAAAAAAAACACTTACTTTATTTTATATAGAGAACAAGCATGACGGGAAGATCAGGAACATTTGGATTTGTGGTCGTGACTCTAATACTTATTGTCCATGCTACCCTAGGCAAGTAAATCACTGAACTATTTAATACTCTAAACCAGTGATTCCCCAAGTGGGTGCTACTGCCCCCTGGTGGGTGCTGCAGCGATCCAGGAGTGTGGTGATGGCCACAGGTGCATTTATCTTTCCTATTAATTGCTATTAAAATTAAAAAAATTAATTTCCAAGGGGCTAAGTAATATTTTTTCTGGAAAGGGGGCAGTAGGCCAAAAACGTTTGGGAACCACTGATCTAGACAGACAGCTCTTTTGAGACAAGAATTTGTTAAGAAAATGATAACTCCCAGAGGTAAATTTTTCTATTATAGGAGTCTCTCATACTAATGAAATAATAGGTCCAGTTCCAATATCTTTATTCTGAAGATATATACCTATGTATATACTATAGGAGGTAAACTCCTTAAGGGTAACGTGTTTCACTTTCATATGCTCAGAGGTTTGCCCATTACCTGAACTATAGTGGGGACTTAATAAATACTTGTTCATTAAAGATGGAGAATTTCCTAAAACTTACTAACTTATACCTATCAGATTGGTTAACATGAAAAAAAGTGACAAATGCTGGAAGGCATGTGGAAAACTTTGGACACTACTACATTGTTGGAATTGCGAAAGAGAACTGATGAAATCCGAGTGCAGATTTGAGCAAAATATTTTTACCTTCTTTATTTTTCTCACTTTTCTTTGCAACACAGCTAATTAATTGACTTTGTATATTTTCTGATATATATTTTTCATATTTTCTTTTTTTTTACAATTGATATCACATTGCTTATCCTCTCAATAGGAGGGGGAGAAAAGAAGGGAAAGAATTCAGATACAAACATTTTTTTTACAAATGAAAGTTTAAAATACTTAAATAATAATTTTATTTATTTAAACCCTTACTTTCCATCTTAGAATAAATACTGTGTATTGGTTCTAATGCAGAAGAACAGTAAGAGTAAGGCAATGAGAATTATGTGACTTTCCTAGGATCACACAGCTAGGAAGTGTCTAAGACCAGATTTGAACCCAGTACCTCTTGTCTTTAGGTTTAGCACTCAATCCATGGAGCCACATAGTTGCCCCCAATTTTTTAAAAAGACTTTCTCAGTTCTGAAGATCTTCTAACACAGACTGTAGGACTACTTTCTAGGGATTTTGCAGGAAGGATTCATGCTACGGCTACCATTTGGATTGGAATTCAGGATTCTTAATTTAAGGGCCCAATTAACTTTAAAAAATTATCATTGTATAATTGGCCTCTTTTACATTTAGAAATATTATTCTGAAATGGGGTCAGTAAGCTTCACTAGATTCTTAAAGGGATCTATGACTTAGAGAAGGTTAACAACTCCTGGACTAGATAACAATAGTAAGCATAATGGCATTTATATAGTGCTTTGTGTATTATCTCTTTTGTTTCTCACAATATTATGAAGTCAGTATTATTACATATGCATATATATACATGTGTACATATGTGTTTATACACAGATGTATGTAAAGAAAATTGTTCAGAGAATGACTTTCTCTGGGGAATATACAGTTAGTTCATGTCAGAAGTTAAATTAAAATTCCTTCTTTTTTTTTTCCAAATCTGTCCAGTAGGCCATTCAGTCTCTCAGTGATAAGATTTCATGATTCTATTACTTTATTTTTTAAACTCTTATCTTTTATCTTAAAATCAATTCTAAGTATTAATTCCAAGACTGAAGAGTGGTAAATTCTAGGCAATTGGGGTTAAGTAACTTGCCCAGGGTCACACAACTAGGAAGTGTCTAAGGCCAGATTTTAACCCTGAACCTCCTGGACTTAGATCTGACTCTCAATCCACTGAACCACCTAGCTTTCCTGATTCCATTATTTTAACCAAAAAGAGTTGCTTGACTATTCCATTAGTAACTATAATCCAAATAAATAGAATGGCAATAGGTATAGAGACAAAACTGAAGAATTCCTTGTTCTCATGAAATGTAATGCTTCACTACAACCATTTTATATAGTTTTATGTGGATAATAGTAACAATAATAGAAATAATAATAATAATCTCATGAAAGATTAGTGTAATGAGTACCATTTGGACTGGAATCACAGCTTTTGATTAATAATAATAAATATTACTAATAATAACTAGCATTTAATTTTTCAAAGTTCTTTACAAATATCTCACTTTATCCTCACAACAATCCTGGAAAGTAGGTGCTAATATGGTTCTCATTTTATAAGAGAGGAAACTGAAGCAGAGTTTAAGTGTTTTGCCTGGGATGTTACAACTGGGGCCTGAGGTCCTATTTGAACTTGTCTTCCTTATTCCAAACCAAGAAGCCAAGAATAGCATAATTTTGTTTGATATATCAGGTTAGCTTTTCGTTTACCTCTCCATCATCAAGGCACTATTGAGACAGAAGGAATCACTGATAGTTCTTTTTTTAAAAATTAAATTAATTAATTTAGAGTATTTTTCCATGGTTACATGATTTATGTTTTTTCCCTTTCCTCCCCCCCTCCCCATAGCCAATGAGTAATTACACCGGGTTTTATATATGTCATTAATCAAGACCTATTTCCATATTATTAATATTTACATTAAAGTGATCATTTTAAGTCTACATCCCCAATAATATCTTCATCAACCCATGTGATCAAGCATTGTTTTTCTTCTGTGTTTCTTCTCCAACAGTTCTTCCTCTGAATGTGAATAGCATTCTTTCTCATAAGTCCCTCATAATTGTCCTGGATCATTGCATTGCTGCTAGTAGAGAAGTCCATTACATTTGATTGTGCCGTAGTGTGTCAGTCTCTGTGTACAATGTTCTCCTGATTCTGTTCCTTTCACTCTGCATCAATTCCTGGAGGTCATTCCAGCCATTGATAGTTCTATACTCTAAAGATATTTGATATTTGACTGATAATAACCCATCCCACCCCATTTCAAGAAGTAGTTTTCTTCATATTGACTGGCAGACCATATTACTGGGATGACTCTTCTGGCACTTATTCTCTTAATGGAGCAACTTCAGAAAAATAATATGTTCTAGGACCAACTAGCATATTTCTCCAAAAATAAAACAAACTGCTAGGTTTATTTAGTCATATTGAGGTGTGTTTCCACTTCTGATTCATCTCATCAAACCTTCTTATAATAAGTTAGCAAACACTCTTTAAAAGAATCTTCTTAGCAGCTGGGCTCAGTTGTACCTGTTCCCAACCACCTGCACTAGTGATTCTATTTGCCAAAGGAATTCTCTCCTCAGGCATTAATTCCAATTTGGCCAGTGCTCAAAACAAAAGTTGAAACACTACAAAAATAAAAACATTTTGGAAGATTTAAAAATTCTGATTAACACAACAATAAATCATTATTTTAGAGAACAAATGAATATTGAATCTTGTTATCCATACACTAATAGAGAATGGGCTCAGGATGCAGATTGACTTTTTTTTTTGATGTGGTGAGTACAGTCATTTGTTTTTTTTAACTTTAAATATTTATTAGAAGAGGTTTGTTTTTGTTTCTCTTTTTTTTCTTTGGTGAGGTGAATGGTTTGGAAAGAAAGTAAATAGAATTTTGTTTTAAAAAACAGAATTTAAAATAGCCCAAGTACCCTTTTGTTTTTAAAGGTAGATATAGTTGTTATTATATATTTCAATTATTGATGCCAGATTCTTGATCTGGAAAAGCTCAGCTGGAAGATCTGAATTAGCCAAAATATTTGTGGCTACCACAGGGATGTTTTTTTAATTAACGTGGCAGGTGCAAAACTTACGTAGTGACCTGTAGTGGACAAGAGAAATCAAGGAGAGCTTATACAAAGTAGTGTTTATAGGGGATGGCCAAGGAAAAAATTTCCCCAAAACTACAGTGTATGAATGTAATGGAATATTATGTAGAAGTAAGATATAATGAATGTGAATAATTCTGAGAAGCACAAGAAGATAGCTATGAATTGATGCTGAGTGAAAAAAAAAAGTCAATGTTTACCCAATGTCTACAAGAATATAAGTGAAGGAATCATTAAAAAGAAGTCAAGATCTGAGAATCTAAAAAATACCCATGGAGGTGTCTGATACTAAGTAACCATTAAGGGGATTTTTTTGACCAAAGTGTACATCCTTCAACTTCTGCTATGGGAAGTGGCCAGGAAAAACAATCTCACCTTCATATGTGTTGTAGTGGAATATTCTCAAGTCAGAGCAGACAGAGGGGAAAAGGGAGACAAGGGTACTGACTATACTCATTCATTAGAGAAGAAAAACAAAAATAAAAAAATAAGTTGTCTTCACAAAAATAAGATTGTGTCTCCAAATTTTATATATATACACATACAGTTCATATACCAATTAGATGTCACACTTGAGATATTGTTATAATAGCTAAGAATTTTTAAATTCATCTATCCTCTCCCTTATCATAAGTAGCAAATCATCCCTGAATTCCCTTTAATAGGCCAGATATATGAATAATCCTGTTCAGTGAAATATATTTTCTCACTGGGGAAAATGAATTATGTAATCATCTTTACTGGAAATGGACATAATTCCTAACGTTTTTTAACAGAAAGGGAATACACACTCTTTTGCAATTTGAGAATACTTCTCAAAATTAATAGAAATAGAGAGTCCTTCATATAAGAGGTATGAGTACATAAGGTCATCACTCAATATTCATACTCCCCAAAGCACTTGCTAGCTTTGTTAGAAGGGGATGGGATAAAGAAAAAGGAATGCTTGTTATAATCCATGTGAATTTTATAGATAAAATTATTATTACAAACATAATCAAAATGTGACATCTATAATTACTAGGGACTGTTAAATATTATTTTTCATAAGATGGGATTATATTAATTTGGAATAAGTAGTAGAGTTGTCGGAATATATAAGCTAGATGGTTTTCTATTTGAAATATCAGATGTTTTTCAACTCTTCTTTTCTTGGTGATGGGAACCATATATCCTAGACCAGGGTTGGCAACGTATGGCTCTCGAGCCATATCAGGCTCTTTTGAGGGCCAGATATGGCTCTTTCTGCAGGAGCCATAAAGTCAATTTTTTTTAGGTGCTGTTACAGGAGCGCACACTGAGCACTGTATGGCTCTCACGAAATTACATTTTAAAAAATGTGGCGTTTATGGCTCTCACAACCAAAAAGGATGCCGACCCCTGTCCTAGACCTTCATTAAGGGTCAGGGCCTTACATCCTTTTATGCCTCCACCTTGGAATCATGTATTTCCTCATTTTAGCATTTTTCTTAATATGCAGTGGTATTCTGTGACTCATATTTAGACTGGTAAGACCAGTCTTTTTTTAAGCCATGCAGTTTTGAAGTCATTGATGCTTCCTTTCTTTTTTAAATGAACATAAAATATATATTTAATCCTTTTTACCAGAATTTTGCCAAATTTATTAGATATATGCTGTAGACCTCATGTCTTTGCTTCTCTTAAAAAGCTGAACCTAAAAAAAAGAAAGACAAGCTGAACCTTTGCTAGGTGCCATGGCATCTGTCTTTCTCCAAAGTTTTTCAAAGATACTCTGGACAAGTCACTACTTCCCTCTGCCTCAGTTTTCTTATCAACAAAGCAGAGATAATAATAGGATTTCCCTCCTAGGATTGTTGTAAGGATAAAATGGGATATTTGTGAAGTGCCATGCAAACCCTAAGATTCTGTCTACATAAATACTTATATTTCTCTTTAAATCATTGTCAATTTCTTCTGTTGAGAATAATTTTTACTTGTGTCATCAGAGGTTTTCCTATTCCTCTATCTCTATTTTCTTTTTTTAATTAAAAAATAATTTAAAAGATTTTCCTATGTTTATATGTTTTTCTTTCCCTTCTTCCTTCCCCAGTCCTGGATCCAATAAGCACTTCCACAGGGTTATACAAATATTATCACTTATACCTATTTCAATATTATTCATTTTTGCAATAAAGCAGTCTTTTAAAACCAGAATCCCAAATCATATATCCATATAAACAAATGGTAAGTCATTTTTTTTTATTCTGTGTTTCTACTCCCACAGTTCTTTCTCTCAATGTGGAGAGCATTCTTTCTCACAAGTCCCTTGGTATTGTCTTGTATTTACATTGTATTGTTCCACAATGTTTTATTTTCTGTGTATAATGTTCTCTTGGTTCTGCTCACTTCACTCTGCATCGGTTCCTGGAGATTCTTCTAGGTCATATAGAAATCCTCCAGTTCATCATTCTTTATAGTGCAGTAGTATTCTATGCCCATCATATATCATAATTTGTTCATTCATTCCCCAATTGAGGGACAACCCCTTATTTTTCAATATTTTGCCATCACAAAGAGATTATGAATATTTTTATACAAAAATTTCTCATTATTATTTCTTTAGGGTACAAACATAGTAGTGGCATTGCTGGATCAAAGGGTATTCATTCTTTTAAAGCCTTTTGGGAATAGTTCCAAATTGCCTTCCAGAAAGGTTGGATCAAATCACAACTCCATCAACAATGCATTAATGTCCCAATTTTACCATGATCCCTCCAACATTTATTATGTTTCTTTACTGTAATATTGGCCAATTTGCTAGGTGTGGGGTGGTACCTCAGCATTGTTTTGATTTGAATTTCTCTAATTATGAGATTCAGAACACTTCTTCAAGTGCTTATTGATAGTTTTGATTTCTTTATCTGAAAACTGCCTATTCATGTCACTTGACTAATTTTTAAATTGGGGAATAGCTTGATTTTTTTTTATACAATTGACTTAACTCCTTATAAATTTGATAAATCAGGCCTTTGTCAGAGGTTTTTGTTACAAAAATTTCCACCCAATTTGTAGCTTCCCTCTAATTTTGGTTACATTAGTTTTGTTTATACAAAGCCACTTTAATTTAATGTAATAAAAATTATTCATTTTACATTTTGTAATGTTCTCTTCTTTTTTTTAAACCCTTGTACTTCGGTGTATTGTCTCATAGGTGGAAGATTGGTAAGGGTGGGCAATGGGGGTCAAGTGACTTGCCCAAGGTCACACAGCTGGGAAGTGGCTGAGGCCAGGTTTGAACCTATAACCTTCTGTCTCTAGGCCTGACTCTCACTCCACTGAGCTACCCAGCTGCCCATTTTGTAATGTTCTCTATCTCTTACTTGGTCTTAAATTCTTTCCCTTCCCATTGATCTGACAGGTATGCAATTCTATTTTCACCTAATTTACTTATAATTTCCCTCTTTATATTTAAGTCCTTTACCATTTCTGAATTCATCTTGATATAGAGTGTGAGATATTGATCTAAATCTAGTCTCTCCCATACTGATTTCCAATTTTCCCAGAAGTTTTTGTTAAATAATTGACTCTTGTCCCAAAATCTAGGATCTTTGGGCTTGTCAAACACTATCTTGCAGAGGTCATTTACCCCAAGTCTATACCATTGTCCCTTCTGTCTCTTATCCAGTACCATATTGTTTTGATGTCTATCACTATTTTCTAAAGGATATTACATCATGATATTCACTTATCCTTGGATCCACTTTTGAGGAAATCTAGATAGGAACATACCTAAAATTTATTCAGATTTCCTAATCTAAGATGGGGGCAATGAGCCAAAAAAACCTGACCATTAGGAGGGAGGTCAAGCCCCAGAATTGAACCAAGTTTCATAGGAACTCATGTGGAAAAGTTAGTCACAAGCATAAGTGGAAAATAACTTTAGAAGCCACTTACAAAAGTCCTAAAAATTTCAGCTTATCTAATTACTATACATATATAAAAATGAGCCTAAGCCAAATTCTTTGGGGTTAATGGAAGTGATGGAGGAGAAGGTAGTTTCCATAATGTCCTTATTTTTGTGAAAGTCCTTCAGCCTGTTTTAACTACAGGAATCTCTTGATTACTGACATCAACACACTTCAAGGGAAAAAAGATTGTTGAAAAGTCCCATGCATACAGTAATCTTTACTTATGCTGCAACAAAGATTTATATCATCCTGGCCCTTTTTTAGCTCAAGATGTTGAATGATAGGGTCCAAAAATACTAAGGAGTAACAATAGCTATGTCTCTAGAAAGTTATTTTGGAGAGCTTCCTACTCTTCTTGAGTTCAAGTTTCTCTAATAAACATTAACTAGATGATCCTGCCATACCTTCCCCACAAGCTTCACTTCATTGAAAACAATGAGCCAAAGAGCTCATGGCAGCTACCAAATAGGCCTTAGACTTACTTAAGACACAATAGAGCATATTCCAATTATGGTATTTTGTAAAGGTTTGGTATTAGAAACTCATCCTTGGTTAAAGAAATCAATAGAGTATAGAATAAAATCTATATTTGAGACCAAATTGGGAGGGAAAACATGAGAGGGAAGAATAATAGAATGAATGAAAATCAAGATGATGTGTGTGAGGAAGTTTGGAAGATCCAGCAATTTTTACATAGAAATAGGTTTATTCCCACATATGAAAAGAGCCTGTGAGTGTGAGTATGTGTGTGTGAGTGTGTGTGTATAGGAACAGACAGATACAGAGATATAGAGACACACAGAGATATAGAGACAGAGATACAGAGAAAGAGATTCAAAAATAGAGTCAGAAAAATAATCAAAGTGAAAGAGAGTCAGAGAGGAAGAAGAGAAAAGGGATAAAGTAAGTTTAAACATGGTTGTCTGTCAGGGAAGGTAAGGGTCTACAGACCCAGAGGTTCTGTAAGTGTTTTGTATAATATTTGTGAGTTGATGTTTCATGTTGAAATTACCACTCCTACTTCCCACAACACAAGAATTTGAGGCTATGGTAAGAAAATATTTTAAGATACTGACCACATCAACAATCAAACCAACAAAAATCATATGATTATCTCAATACATGCAGAAAAAGCCTTCAACAAAATACAACACCCATTGTTATCAAAAACACTAGAAAGTATAGCAATAGGAGTATCATTTCTCAAAATAATAAGCAGTATATATTTAAAACCATCAGCAAGTATCATCTGCAATGGGGACAAGTTATAAGCCTTCCCAATGAGATCTTGAGTGAAGCAAGGATGCCCATTATCACTTCTTTGACTTAATATTGTATTAGAAATGCTAGCAGTAGCAATTGGAGAAGAAAAAAGAAATTGAAGAGATTAAAGTAGGCAATGAGGAGAATAAACTATCATTCTTTGCAGATGATATAATGGTCTACTTAAAGAACCCCAGAAAATCAACTAAAAGGAAATAATTAACAACTTTAGTAAATTGTATGGTACAAAATAAACCCTCATAAATCATTAGGATTTCTATATATTTCCAATAAAACTCAGCAGTAGAAGTTAGAAAAAGAAACTCCATTTAAAATCACTCTATACAATATCAAATATTTAGGAACCTATCTGCCAAGACAAACACAGGATAATTCCATTATATGAGCACAACAACAAAACACTTTTTACACAAGTAAAACTAGATCTAAACAATTGGAAAAACATTAGTTGCTCCGGGGTAGGATGAGCTAATATAATAAAAATGACAATCCTACCCAAATTAATCTACTTATTCAGCACCATGTCTATCAAATTACCAAAAATCTTTTTTTATAGAATTAGAAAAAAATATGTTCATCTGGAAGAACAAAACAAGAACAAAACAAAATTCATCTGGAAGAACAAAAGATCAAGACTATCAAGGGAAATAATGAAAAAAAAATGAAGGATAGGGGCCTAGCAGTACCAGATCTTAAACTGTACTATAAAGCAGTAATCATCAAAATAATATGAGACTGGCTAAGAGACAGAAGGGTGGATCAGTGAAATAGACTAGGGGTAAATGACTTCAGTAAGCTAGTGTTCAATAAGCTCAGAGATCCCAGCTTTTGGGATAAAAATTCACAATTTGACAAAAACTTTTGGGAAAATTGGAGAACAGTATGGGAGAGATTAGGTTTAGATTAACATCTTACACCCTATAACACGATAAATTCAAAATGGGTAAATAACTTAAATATAAAGAATTAAATCATAAATAAATTAGGTGAACACAGAATAGTATGCCTATCAGATCTGTGGGAAAGGAAGGAATTTAAGACCAAGCAAGTAATAGAGAACAGGGGCAGCTGGGTAGCTCAATGGATTGAGAGCCAGGCCTAGAAATGGGAGGTCCTAGGTTCAAATCTGGCCTCAGACACTTCCCAGCTGTGTGACCCTGGGCAAGTCACTTGACCCCCATTGCCTACCCTTACTGCTCTTCTACCTTGGAGCCAATACACAGTATTGACTCCATGACGGAAGGTAAGGGTTTAAAAAGAGAGAGATAGAGAACATTATGAAATGTAAAAGGAATTACTGATTATATCAAATTAAAAAGGTTTTGTACAAACAAAACCCCTTCAATCAAAACTAGAAGGAAAGCAAAAAACTGGAAAAACATTCTTATAAAATAAAGAACATTTTTATAACAAAGCTCTCTGACAAACGTTTGATTTCCCAAATATATAAGAAACTAAGTCAAATTTACAAAAAAATCAAGCCATTCCCCAATCAACAAATGGTCAAGGGACATGAATAGGCAGTTTTCACATGATGAAATAAAAACTATTAATAAACACATGAAAAAGTGTTCTAAATCCCTCCTGATTAGAGAAATGCAAATTAAAACAACTGTGAGGTACTACCTCACACCTAGCAGACTGGCCAATATGACAGCAAAGGAAAGTGATAAATATTGGAGGGGATGTGGTAAAATTGGGACTTTAATATACTGCTGGTAGAGTTGTGAATTGGTCCAATCATTCTGGAGGGCAATTTGGAACTATGCACAAAGGGCTTTAAATGAATGGCTGCCCTTTGACCCAGCCATACCACTGCTGGGTTGTACCTCCAAAGAAATAATAATAATAATAATAAAGAAATTTCCCAAAGAAATAATAAGGAAAAAGATTTGTACAAAAACATTCATAGTCTTACTCTTCATGATGGAAAAAAACTTGGTAAATGAGGAGGTGTCCAATGATTGAGAAATAGATGAATAAATTATGCTATATGTTGTTGATGGAATATTAATGTGCTGAAAGGAATAAAGAAATGGTGGAATTCCGTGTGAACTGGAACAACCTCCAGGAACTGATGCAGAGTGAAAGGAGCAGAATCAAGAAAACATTGTACACAGAGACTGATACATTATGGCACAGTTGAATGTAATAGACTTTTCTACCAGTAGCAATGCAATGACTCAAGACAATCCAGAGGAACTTTGTGAGAAAGAATGCTCTCAGGGGCAGCTAGGTGACTCAGTGGAGTGAAAGCCAGGCTCAGAAATGGGAAGTTCTAGGTTTAAATCTGGCCTCAGATACTTCCTAGCTGTGTAACCCTGAGCAAGTCAGTTAACCCCCATTGCCTAACCCTTACCACTCTTCTGCTTTGGAGCCAATACACAGTATTGACTCTAAGATGGAAGGTAAGGGTTAAAAAAGAAACAAAGAAGCAAAGAAAGGAGGAAGGAAGGAAAGAAAGAAAGGAAGGAAGGAAGGAAGAAAGGAAGCTATCCACATCCAGAGAAAGAACTGTGGAACCAGAAATTCATTAGAAAAATATATTCTCAATCTTAAATTGTACTATAAAGCAGTGGTCATCAAAACAATATGGGACTGGCTAGGAGATAGAAGGGTGGTTTGAAGGGGATCTGATTAGGATTTTGATGTTAAAGGATCACTCTATAGTAAATATGAATAACGTAGAAATATATTTTGAACAATGATAAATGTATAACCCAGTGGAACTGCTTGTTGGCTTTTGGAGGTAGGAGGAGAGAGTGTGGGGGGATTATGAATCATGTAACCATGGAAAAATATTCTAAATAAAAACAAACAAAAAAAGATTTTCTTACCTGAAAGGGAGGATACCAGAGCTAGGTTACTCTTCATGCTCAGCTTGTGTGGACCTAGAAGACCAACAAAGTTACTTTGATGTCAAAGGGGACAAGCAAAACTCTCCGGATTCCAGTAGTCTTTTCTATAGATAATGTAAAATAGTTGATTAAACACAAAGCTTCCATCCTCCTGCTGAGGTAGTCCCAGCTAGATATCCTAGTTTGATGAGAAAGGATATGTATTTTTCCCTCTCTGATGATTATAATTGATTATAATCTTCTCCCCCATTCCCTACTCTCCTCTTCATCTAAGAGAGTGGCAAAGAATCATATCCAATAATATTAATGATGATTCCACCCTTCCCTTTCCTTTGGTTCAAATGGAAGCTTCACTCCCTGAAAAACAGAGGGTCACCCACAACGCTGTGTCTGAATGTTTGTCAACAACTGAAGTCATTTCAATGCTGCCATCTGGATTCTCTGGCAAATCCACAGGCAATCATGTCACTGGCTCCCAAAATGCCTCAGGGGTTCTCAAGTGCTTAGAATGACTTGTCAGCACAAGTGCCATCGATCTCTTTAAGGTGTCTCTCATCTTTCAGAGTTGGAGAACTGTTATCCACTTGAAAATATGGTTCTCTTTGAGACAAAGTGTCAGAAGCTCATGACATTGCTCTTTGTTCTTCTTAAAAGTCACCACAGAACAAAAAACACAACGTGTATAAAGATATGAATCATAGGTACATGAAATTAATGTAGTATTGTTATGTCTAGGTTTCTCAGGCTTCTTCCTACCTTAGCAGGAAAATCTCTTTGTCAGCTGGTAAAATATCACCAAGAAGAAATGACCAAGAGCTTTTTCAATATTCCAGGATTATTTCTGGAGATGGGCCAGGATCCTAAAATGTAAGAATGCAATTCCCACATGCAATCATTTTGATTAACTCATTACTGTGTTTTCATCAAGGAAAAGCATACTTCTTCACTGCTTGTAAATCTCTGTGGCCTTAACATGACTAATAATAAGATTGATTTGGTGACACCAAAAATTTTTTGCAGCCCTGTAAAAGAATTTTACTTAGTGTTTGAAAAAGAGTTGGTTGACAATAATGAATGTAAACATCAAAATTCAAAAAATTCATGAAGAACTTGAAAACTTGCAAACTGTTTTATTTACATTATCACCTTTGATCTTCAGGAAAAGCTTGAAAAATAAGTGTAATAATATTATTATGCCCTTTTCAGAGATGAGAAAACTGAGGATCAGAGAGATTAAATGATTTGCCTGGACTCACATAACTCATGTGCCAGAGATAAAATTTGATCTAAGGTCACTCCTGTCTTTAAGTTCAGTACTCTTTCTTCTATAACATGCTGTTTCCCCAAATGCACAAGCAAATTAGTAAAAAAAAATCTCCAAACAGATATTTGATATACTATACCTACTGGGTTAAAGAAAAATAAGAGCTAGGAAATCATCCAGGTAAAATATTTCATTGAACTGTGTGTTTACAGGGTTAGACTATAGGAAATAAAACTGAAAGAAAAATGAAAGAAAAAGGATCCAATATAGTGACGACAGGCCCATCCAACACAAGGATACTTTGATTTCATATGATAGGTAGATTTTGTGACCATTTCTAAAAGTTCTATTTAAATGGAAAAAGACCAAAAAAAAAAAAGGAAGGAAGGAAGGTTGGAAAAAGATGAGGAGAAAAATGATTTCCTAGGAAAAAGAATATTTGGAAGCCTTAGAGTATTTTTTTTCCTCTTTGGAGTTGACAGGTATTGTAGTTTGTTCAGATTCTTCCTTAAAATGAAACTATATGTCCACATTTAAAAAAAAGATTTGCATTGTCTTAGCCTATTTATAATTGTTCTATGAGATTGGTAATTAAGTTTATGAGTATAATTATTTAATAGTGTAACTTCTCTAGTCCTCTCTGCATCCAAGCCAGGGATGTTATATTTCGGCTCTCCCCTGGGACTCTAATATCATTAAGGAGGTTTGAGTATGCTAGGTCTGCCATAGGCTCAAGCTTCCAACAATTATGTTCCCCCAATTTTGGGGGTCCAGACACTATATTTCCATTTAATCACTTAACAGTCAGATTAGCGAATATCTTTGCTTCAAAAGTAGAGCAAAAACAAATGTACATTTTGAGATTGTTGAAAGTTTTTATTAATTTCTCCTTTTTTATATTTAAGAGGAAAAGGAGCAATAATATTTTTACATAGGAGACCCTCTGCTGTGCAGTTTGGCAGTTAGAGACCCTCTGCTGTGCTGCTTGGCAGTTGGTAACAGTTAGAAGGGTGTGGCTAAGTGTGGTTTGTAAGCTTAAGACCTTTGGAAAGGGCTTTTGTCTTTGGGTCTCCTGGAGAGAGGTGGTGATGCTAGCAATCTCTCTGGTTGGAGACAGAGAACTGAATTAAGTCCTTAATAGCCTTGTTGATTATTGATTAACTTGGGTAGATAAGATAGATAGATAGTGGTTATATTATCAGATAGAGTAGTGAGAGAAGGTGAGGGCTTTGACCTAGCAGAAAATACTGCCCTCTGAGTCAGATAAATGTAGGGTTTTCTAGAAAAATTTAATTAGGATTGAGATGTTGGGTATAGTTATAATCTATTATAAGATTACATTCACTTTCCTCCTTCCTATTTCCTATCCATATTCCCTAATAACAAACTAAGTGTTTCACCTTTAATAAACTGTGCACTGGCTTTTGATCAAAATTCTACCCTACCCCCCAATTTAATCCTTCACAGTCTCTCAAGCCAAGATCTAATGTAAACATTGGATAAATAAGCTATTTCCATTGTGCTGTGCATTTCTCTTTTAAATAACTTACTTTTTAGTATCCATGCAATGTTAAATCTGATATGACCTTATAGTAGTTAGGAGTTTCCTTAAAAAATCACCAGAAATTATTAAATCACATTTTTTTCTCCAACCCCCCTCAAAACAAAAACAAAAATCAGAAAAAACAAATATACAATTATTCCTTCCAAGCCTTGTGGATATGGGTAGCCAGATTTGATACCAGAACCTCCTGTCTCCATGCCTGACATTCTGTCCACTGAGCCACCTTACTGTCTTGAAGAAGTTTTTATTATTTTTATTATTATTATTATGTTATATTTTTATTTATTTTTATTTAATATTCATTTATTGAACATAAGTAAACAAATAGAAAATCATTTCAAAAGGATGAGTACAACTAGGACTATTAGGAAAGTATAATTATGAGAGACCATGTGGAAAAAAGGAAGAAAATAAGTGTTTAGTATATGTAACTAATATGTGTCAATGTACAAAGTACTTTATAAATATTAACTTTGGAGGGGGTGGCACAGCTTGGTGGCTTAGTGGATTGAGAACCAGGCCGGGAGATGAGACCTCCTGGGTTCAGATCTGGTTTCAGACACTCCCTAGTTGTGGGACCCTGAGTAAGTCATTTAACTGCTATTGCCTAGCCCTTACTGCTCTTCTTCCTTGGAACCAGGACACAGTATTGTTTATAAGATAGAAGGTAAGGGTTAAATATCTATATCTATATCTATATCTATAACTATATCATCTATACCTATATCTATCATCTAATCCACCCAACAACTCTATAAGTTAGGTGTTATTTTTATCCCCATTTTATGAAGAAATTGAGGCAGATAGCAGCTAAGCTACTTGCACAGGATCACATCCTTAATATGTATTTGAGGATGTATTTGAACACAGATCTTCTTGAGTCCAGGTTCTGCACTCTGTTTAACATATCATCTAGTTGCCATTCTATTTATGAATTAACCTTAAAGTATGGGTTAGGTCATGCCTATTTAAAACTTGTTTTTATGCATCCTTTTCTAAGATAAATCTCTCATAACATTGATTATTTTTCTTAAAATAGTAAATTGAATGTACTTTAGAGATGAATATTCACTTTCTTCCAAGAGAAGGCACAAGACCCTTCTAGATAGATTTTACAAATTCCCATCATAAATCCAAACAACAACATTTTAAAATTCTCAGGGAATGACCTAAATGTCCTATATGTCCTACAAACAAAGAAACTGAAGTCTAGAGAGTGGTAGTGACTTACACAAGGTCACACAGAAACTTAACTGCTAAACAGATTCTGTCTCCTTTTCCTCATTACAATACTCTTTCAATATTGCCTTCTTAGAATATGGCTATAAGGATTTATGTCAACTTTGGGGCAATTGATATTCCTGGAAAGATGCAAATGTATTCTTTTACTTTCTGCCATAACTAATTATGAGAATAATTAGTTCTAAACATTTCTAATTGTTGTCTTAATTCATGAATTTAGATCTAGAAGACAACTTAGAGGTAATCTAGTCCAACATCTTCCTGTTATAAATAAGAAAATTGTGACCCAGAAAGATTATGACTTACTTGGGTCTCATAGTTAGAAATAATAATAATAATAAAATAATATGCCTAGGATTCATATAGTACTTACAGGTTTGCAAAGAGTTTATTTTTGCACAAACCCCTGGGAGGTAGATTTATTATGCACAGCAAGTAAATTGTTTTTGTTGTTCAGTCATTCAATGCCTTTCAATTTTTCAGGACTCCAGGTCCTTCTGTCCTCTACTATCTCTTGAGCTACTCAAACCCCCCTGCCATGGCAAGGTAGTGATCTAGGGAGGGGAGTAAATAGGATTGTTGTTCATTTGTTTTTCAGCAGAGTCCAACTCTTTATGATCCCATCTGGGGTTTTCTTGGCAAAGATATTGGAGTCTGCTATTTTCTTCTCCAGCACATTTTACAGGTGAAGAAACTAAGGCAAACAGAGTTATGTGACTTGTTCAGAGTCACACAGCTAGTAAGTGTCTAAGGCTAGATCTGAATTCAGGAACTTGAGTCTTTCTGACCTTAGGCACAGTGCTCAATCTACTATGTCGCTTAAAACCATTTCATTTGTTTGTGTCCCATTCTTAATGACTACTTCTGCTTATTTTAAAATAAAATTATCTTGTCTTGTTCCATATTATCACTATTCAGTAAACTACCACTCCCATTTTCCAGGCCTTGTAACCAATATGTATAGTCTAGAAAATCAAATCAATATATGAATTGAATTTGAGTATGGATATTCCATTCTACAACTTTCTCCTGAGACAAAAAATACATTTCCTCATCAGTCTTTTTGATGTAACTTATTTCTTGATTTGATTAGTGTGCAAGATCTTTCAAAACTGTTTTTTCTTCATATTATCAATATTATAAACTGTTCTCCTGACCCTCCTAATTTCATTCTGCTTCGAGTAGTATAAACATTTCCCTATTTTTATGAACTATTTTTGTCTGTCATGTCTTATGGCTTGATATTATTCAATTGCATTCATATGCCACAATATGAGTTAAGATTAATGATTAGCAAGCAATATCCAACAGCATAATATTTTGCTTATATATAGGAAGCACTTAATAAAGGTTTCTGAATTGAATCAAAGTCCATATTGTGGTCTGTCATGTAGAGACATAATCCTCTTCCCCTCTCCCTTCTCACCCCTAGTCTACTTTCCTCTCAGGCAATGCATCTTCTGTAACTTAATCATTCTTGATGAAATGGTTCTCTGGGAAAGTGGAGAGGGTCTGAACGGAATTTTCAGGAGACTGTGCACTGCTTCTTACTGAATGACTCTGACGGTCACCTAGAGGGATTAATGCTACAATTGATTAATGCTATAAGCCACATTTTATCTTCTCTACTGACCTTGATAAAGGAGAGTGTCTGGCTGGTGTAATTTGCTGGCTTTTGTATCTCCCTCAGCAGAGAGAGTAATGATTCTGGTAGCATTGCTTTACAGCAGGATTGGGCAATCTATGACCCTGATGCCTCTGCATGGTGTCTGAGCCAACTGTTGGTAGCACTCTGCTACTCCCTATGACATTCTCTTTCCTTCTGTCTTCTCTTTTCCTTCTCTTCTCTTCTGCATATCATCCTTGTCATCTGGCTTGAATTTAACTGAGTTCATACCATAGATTCAAATTTAGGATGAACTGGAGAGATTAGATAGCTAAAATCCTAATCAAAGTATGAATTTGCTTTTGATGTTCCCTACAAGTTGGAGATATTGAAGGGGGGATAATTGAAGGTCTCCATTGATGAGGATTTGACTTTGTTCTAAGATAGCAATTTTTTGATAGTTCTATTTTAAGACGTTTCTCTGTCCTATGTTCTAATTTCTACCTATTCTTTCTCATTGTGTGCAAAATATCTTTAGGTATCTCTTCTGCATGGCAAACCTGAATATATATCATGGATACCCTAAGACTTCTTTTTTCTGTACTAAATAGCCACAGTTCCATGATATGTAGCCTACTGAGAAGGGTTGTGAGGCTCTAATGAGATAATTGATATAAAGTACTTTGCAAATCTTAGGGATCCATATAATGTATTATTACTATCATTATTATAGTTATCATTATTTGGTCACCAGGCCCCAATCTGGTGATTTCATTCCTTGAATGTTTTATTACACTCTTGCTGAGCTCGAATGTTTAAAGAGCAATTTGGAAGTGTGTGCTGGTAAATGTTTAACAACCCAGCTCTCCTAGGGACAAACTTTTATGTTTAATCTTGACTTAAAACTTTCTGAAGTACAGATAATCCACAAAAAACAGTAATTGAAGCCCTAATTTGTAGACCAATGATGTCAGAAGGGTAAATGCTCACAGTGAAAATTGAACCATGGACTTTCACAAAGCTGGTTCCAATGTATCCTTTGGGCATACTTTTGAAAATCCCCTCACTACCCTGGTTGCTTTCCCCTGGAAGTAGTTTGTCCATATGTGTTCTAAAACATGGTTCCCACAATTGGACTCTAGATATTAAGGACATTATTATTGTTCAAGATTTTGGAAATAGAATAGTTTCACTCAATAGGAGTTTAAGGAGTCAGCGACCATGTGAATGGCTGAAATATAATAGATATATGTCATGGGCAGATAGGGAGCACAGTGGATAGAGTACTGGGCCTGGAGCCAGGACAGTGAGTTCAAATCTATCTTCAAACACTAGCTATGTCACCCAGGACAATCACTTAATTCTTTTTGCCTCACCCGTTAAAATGGCTGGAGAAGGAAACTACTCATCTCTCTGCCAAGAAAAACCCTAAACAGGTCACAAAGAGTAAAAAACAACTGAAACCATTAAACAATAAAAAGTCATGGGAGTTGAAGAGGCTAGGGAATTGAAGGTTCAGTATAATACTACAGTAAAGTAAATGCTTAAGTAACAGAAGATATTTCTAGGAGTAGAATAGAATCACACATTTTTACCATCTTTCTAAGGTTTAAGTCAGGTTCCAGAACCATTAAGAAAGATGAATGTCCTTGAAGTCAATAGATGATGGCAATGACAAAGCTCAAGAAAGACTGAGCAGAGTGAATTCATCCAGTGAGGAAAAACTCATTACATATTGAGGCAGGTTGTTTTATTTTAGAATAATGCATAAAATGGACATAGAAGAAATGGTAACTTGCTCTCTACAGGATATGATTCAAGGAATGCTGAAAGGTCTTTTTGTCCCCAGATCCATCCATTGATCAGCTAGCATTTATTGAATGTCTTCTGTGTTCCAGACATTGTTCTAGGTCAGAGATGGTGAATATTTTAGAGATGGAGTGCCAGATTCCCCCCCCCCCCCCAGACCGAGTGCCATGCTCATCTTCAGAGACTATGTGCTGTGCCCTTCTCCTCCCACCGAGTGCCATGTTGGCCCTTCCCCCCTCCCATTACCACACACAGGGGAAGGAGGTAAAGCTCCCATTGGGCTGCTGGGTGGAGGGGTGGGTGAAGTGAGGAATGTCCTCAGCAAGTATAGAGAGGGGAAGAGGAGTGGCCCAAACTTTCTGCTCTCCTCCAGCTCTGCTCCTGTGAGCCACCCACCTTCCCTTCTGTGTGCTTCCATTGGGTGGCTGGTGGATGATGTGAAAAAATATCATGAGGCTAAATGGAGAGAGGGAGTGGAGCAGCTCTGCACTCATCCCTCTGCCTTTCTAGTAATGAACTCTGGGAGTGGGTGGAAAGGGCAGCTGCATGCCCTCTGTGTGCCATCTTTAGCACCTGTGCCATAGGTTTGCCATCACTGTTCAAGGTGCTAGAGACACAAAGTCACATATTTAAGCAATTTCTGCTTTCAAGAAGCTTACATTCTACTAAGAAGATAGCAATTATATATATATATATACATACATATATATATATAAAGAGAAATAGAATAAAAATATACATGATACAAAGTAGTTAAGTATAAGGGCGCTAACAAAGAAGATCACTAATAACTGAGGAATCAGAAAAGTTTTGTATAGAAGATGAAGCTTGAATCACATCACAGTAATATATATATATATATATATTACACACATATTTTTATTGTTTAGTTGTATTTTGGTTGTGTCCAACTCTTCAAGTCTCCATTTGTATTTTTCTTGGCAAAGGTACTGGAAGAATTTGCCATTTCCTTCTCGAATTCATTTTATAGATGACAAAACTGAGGCAAACAAGAATAAGTAAGTTGCCCAGGGTCACATAGTTAGTAAGTATCTAAGGCCAGATTTGAACTCAGGAGAATGAGTCTTCCTGACTCCAGGTCTGACACTGTATCCACAGAGCCACCTTCCTGCCCTATATCCATATTTAATGTATTTGAAATTGCAACATCTTAGCATTATTTTAAAATTAGTTTTAATCTTATAATCTTGGATGGGAATTTCTTCCTTAGTCTGATGTAGTTCATTAGATAAACTTAAGTCATGAAGAGTTACTTAAGGGTCTAGAAACAAGAAAGCTTCTGATAATGGGATGGAATTAAGTGAGGCACTATAGCAGAGCATCCTGGGTACCATAGTAGATGCACATTAGGGTAGTGGGCACCTGACGGGGGGAGTAGAAGAAAATAAGTAGTTTGAAAGGGATATAAACTGACTAGAGAGAGAAAAAAGTTTTGCTTTGGGCTTGTCATAGCCAGCCATTCTAATTACTTTACTTAGTACCCATTCTTGATGCTCAGTTGACTGTCTAGGGACTGTCTCTGGTTCCCCAACACAAAGCAATTGTCCTTGGTAATTAGAATTCACTTAATAAATGCACAGGCACAGAATAGGTTCTTAATCAATGTTTATTGATTGACTAAATGCATGTATGGATGATTGAGATTGCTGATCCCTCATTTATAATGAATAACTCTTTCAAAGAATATGGGACAGATACTGAAATTAGCACTAATCTTAAGTTGCTTACTGGACAAAATAAGAGTAGTCTATTTTAAGATGTCTGCTTTCCATCTGAAATGTCCATAGACTAATCATCTACTACAGTCACATTATTTAATGCTCAGATTTATTAGTCTTATTTATAATGAGTGATATATGCTCAAAGGAGACTGGACTTTATAGAGGAAACATATGTCTACACTTCCTAGGCAGATCTGCTAATGTGCCATGGCTATATTAATTCTGATTTGTGGTCCAATGTTGTTGCCATACAGGAAATAAATGGTAAAAAGGACTCCAAGTATAGATTCATTTTTTTTAACCCTCGTACTTCGGTGTATTGTCTCATAGGTGGAAGATTGGTAAGGGTGGGCAATGGGGGTCAAGTGACTTGCTCAGGGTCACACAGCTGGGAAGTGGCTGAGGCCGGGTTTGAACCTGGGACCTCCTGTCTCTAGGCCTGACTCTCACTCCACTGAGCTACCCAGCTGCCCCCATAGATTCATTTTTGCAATGACAAATTTTCAAAATACTTCTGCAAAAGAATAAGTAGTCTTGTGAATTCTAAGATTTATCTTGTATTGAAAATTGTTTTCTCTTTAGGTTTTTTTGAGCTAAATACTTAAATGCAAAAATGTTTCTAAATATCGACATTATGAAACAAGAATCTTTAAAATGTTGCACATGTTGCTACACAAAGATTGCATAGAATTAGAGCAAGCTCAAATAGAAATAGAATAAATGATCCCAACACACCAATTTCGATATATTGTTGAATCCATTCAATACATCATCTTCATTACTCATTACTTTATGTGGAGAGTCATCAATATTTATTTTAAAATCAAAATGGAATTATTCTTTCTTTAGTCTATCACTTTAAAATTATTTTAGGTAATTAGAATGACTATATTTTATGCCCAATTTCAATAGTAAACCTAAGGGTACCCAATCAAAGGGAGTTTTTAGAAAGATAAATCATTAGAAATTAAGCATCATTGTGGAGAGGTTGTGGACATTCAATAGTGTTATTGCACAACCCTATCACTGAAGATATCCATGCTTTCAAAGCAGTTCTGCACCTGCTATCTAATTTTATACTTTTAGAAAGTTATCTGGACCAGAGAGGTTAAGTGCCTGGCTCAATATCACAAACAGTATATATTAGATGGGACTTGACACTAAATATTCTTGACACCAAAGAGCAGTTAGATGGCTCACTGGATAGATTGCTGGGCCTGGAGTCAGGAAGACCTGAATTCAAATCTGGTCTCATATACTTAGTAGCTGTGTGACCCTAGGTAAGTCACTTAACATGTTTGCTCTAATCCACTGGAAAAGGAAATGACACTATTCTAATCATTGGGTAAGTAAGAGTTAGACATGTTGAAAAATAACAAAATTCTTGACTCTAACAGAATCACTCTATCCACAATAGCTGGACTTAATCCCCAAAAACATATTTTTCATTATTTTATGTCATTATAATATAGGTATATTTTTGCATCACGTCTTTAATGGTGATGATGCTATTATTATATCAAGCAGTATTTGTCTTGGATCAGGCATGAGTTGAATCCTGATATAGAATGCTACTAATTTTGTAATTATAGATGTCACATAACTTCCAGGGACTTGGTATCCTCATCATTAAATTGGAATTGAGAGTACTTATATTCTCTACCACACTGGGTTGTTGTAAGAAAAATACTATGTCTATGTAAGTTATTGTTAGAGAATATAATCCTCTTAAAACTGGTACTAGCAATTATAGACATTATTTTGATTCAGTAAACATTTATCTTTTGTAATTCAATATTTTTACCAGCTTCATGTAAAAATAATTTTAACATTAGTTTTCTAAAATTTTGACTTCCAAATTTTCTCCCTTCATTCTCCTCCCTAATCCCTAACACAGTAAGCAACTTGATAGAGGATGTATATATATATATATACATATAAACTTTTTAATAATCAGTTATTATGTACTCCATCTTCATTTGATTTTTAAAGCTTTCCACTAAAGTGAGGAATTTTTAATGTGCTTAAAAAATAAGACTGGACAGGTCTAAAATGACAGACAAACAATAGATTATATGAGTATTATATTAGATTATATGAGTATTCTCTATCTTTTAGGTGACTGACTATGATTCCACTACTCATGTATTTGTGAATAGGGAAGCTTTAGTGTTCAAAGATGAAGCCCTGACCTTAGAGTAAGGAACTTAGGTGTTCTAGTTTTCCCACAAGTCACTTGTGGGACATTGACAAGCTAAGTCTCAGTTTCCTAGTTTATGAAACAAGGGTGTTAGCTAAATTATATTATTTCTAATTTCTCCAAGTAATAAATTCTGTAATTTTTTTGACTAATTTCTGTGATGCTACTGTTTCTGTTTAAACTGACCATAACTTTACTCTTTCCTTTTTTGGTTTCACTTGAGGTGGATTGGTCCTAAATAAGATTGTGAAATGCATGAAATTTTTCTTTACTCACAACACAGCTGCAATATTTCTCTCCCTTTGTAAGACCTTTTTCATTCTTAATGTCCCTCTTTCTTCAAGTGCCCAATATCTTCATTCATATACTAAACAAACACATTCTTGATCATCTACTATTTGCGTTATGTTTACAGAGAACACAAATCTCCTGAAATGTATTTCTCTAATTATAAATATATAAGTATATAAATATATCAATGGACAGATTGGTGGCACAATGGATAGAGAGCCAGACATGAAATCAGGAAGACTCATCTTCCTGAATCCTCCCTAGTTGGGTGTCCTTGGGCAAGTCACTTAATTCTGTTTTCCTCAGTTTCCTCATCTATAAAATGAACTGGAGAATGAAATGGCAAGACACTATAGTATCTTTGCTAATAAAATCTTAAATGGGGTCATGAAGAGTTGGACATGACTTTAAAAACTGAACCACACACACACACACACACACATGCAAGAAAATGAATGGTTATAGATCTGGAGTTGATGGGTGATATTTCCTCAACAAATGCAATTACTATAATATTCATTTAGGACCAACATAGCACAAACGAGTAGGGTAGGTGGAAGAACAAAGAAAAGAGGTCAAAGCTAGATATGGAAACTCCTTCCCCTCCCCAAAACAAAAAAATGAGAGAATTTTTGATGAATGTATAGAGGAGAAAAATCTCTTCTGACTATGCTTTCCTCTCACCTTGGATTTTTAAAAAATGAGGGTTTTTTTATTTTACTCTCATATACTCTAGTAGTACCAGGAAGCTTTATCCTTTAATATCAATAAGGTTTTACCTGGTAGCACATCAGAGAGAGTAAAGCTTTCTGAAGCCATTTAGGGAGAGAAAGAAGTTTTCTTAAGGCAAAAAGATATCAGGCTACATCTTTAAGCTAGTAGTGTAGGGAAATTGTAAATTGTGACTAATGTGAAAATGAGGAAATGGAAGAATTAATTCAGTGACATTTGAACTTCCTGCTTTCCTTCCTCATCTTGGGGGAAACCTTGACTTTTGAGAGAGAATTGGGTCCACTGAATTTTGTGTGATCTTCTCCTGCTGTAACTTCATACTACAACTCTTTCCTTAGTTAGTCTGCTTTATTTTGCTACAATGGGTGTCTGAATGATTCAACAGCTGAATCAAAATGAAGAAAAATTTGGAGGTAAAAGGGCTAAATAAGAATTAATTATAATTTGAGGTAGTGGAGGGCAAAGTGTTGGGGAGACTAATCACCAAGATCCAGTTACAATCATAATCCTATTGTTATTATTATATTAATAATAATTATTAATATGTATAATTATACTATTATATAATAATAATCCAATTATTATTATTTTAAAGCCCAAAGGGCTTTAAAAAATTGCATGCCCTTTGATCCAGCTCTACCAGTATTGGGTTTGTACTCCAAAGATATAAAAATAAATGTTTGTACAAAAATATTTATAGCTGCACTTTTTCTGGTGGCAAAAAATTTGAAAATGAGGAGTGCCCCTCATTTGATGAATGGCTGAACAAATTGTGGTATATGATGCTGGTGGAATATTATTGTGCTATAAGGAATGATGAACTGCTTGATTTCTTTATGAACTGGAACTGATACAGAGTGAAATGAGCAGAACCAGGAGAACATTGTACACAAAAAGTGAAATATTGTGGAATGATCAAATGTAATAGACTCTTCTACTAAGAGCAATGCAATGATCAAGAACAATCCAGTGGAACTTATGAAAAAGAATGATATTCACATCTAGAAAAAGAACTATGAAAGTAGAAACACAAAATAAAACACATGATCTATCACTGTTATATGGGTATGATTTGGAGTTGTGGTTTAAAAAAATTACTCTTGCAAATATGAATAAAACAGAAGTAGGTTTTGAATAATAAGATATGTATAAGCCAGTAAAATTGCTTGTCGGCTCCAGGAAGGGGGAGGGAAGAGGGGAAGGAGAGAACATAAATCATGTAACCATGAAATAATATTCTAAAAAGAATAAAATTTTAAAAATGTAAAAAAAACAATCATAATCCTATTAAATAAATGTGAAACAGAAATTATCCAATAATGTGTTCTGATATTTTGGTTGGAAAATATTGTCCCTATAATTATATTAGTCTGTACCTCAACACTTCCCTTTCTCTTGCCCTTGAAGCTAGCCCTTCTACTCTCCCTTCATTCTCGAGTTTTTTCTCGCACTTCCCAGAAATACAATTTACCTGTCCAATGTCACCATTTTCTCTGCTTTGGAATTTATAAACTAACCTATGTGATGATAAGAATTGGTCATTTTTGCTGGTGTTTTAACCGACACATTTGTATTATAAAAAAGTATTTTCTGAAGACAATTCAATGCAAAGCTGCAGATGGGAAATTTGGGCATTGTATCAAAACTGTGTGCCTTTCAGTATGCCTTGAATCTTACTAAGTTGCTTGCTTTTTATTTTTTCTCTTTAGTAGCAGTGCTGCCTTTAGGTAAAGGATAAAATATAGTTAAGTAATACTTGAGATTTTTCTTTCCGTCAGTTCCTTGGGGCAGAAGGGAAAATTGAACCCACTGATCTGATAAAGATACTGCTGCTATAACATGACAAGGGAAGACAGTTTCCTTGAATTGTTGCAGAGGTGTATGGATTTCCTGTAAAAGTGTTCTCCTTATTGATCCCTGGTAACAAGGTCAATTTCCTTCTCTTCCTTACATGGGAAAGAGTAGTTGCTCACTACAACTATTTTCTCATGCAGATTTGGAAAAGGGGGAAAAAAATCAGAAAGCTAGGCAGGGTTTTTTTTTTTTTTTAAAAAAGTTCCTTTTCTCTGTTGTTAGAGGTTCTGGTCATTGCTATAACCATGAACATGTGACCTAGATATTGGGTCAGTTTTTAAAAAAAATCATACCAGATAGTCGATTGTATAAATAAGGGAGTTCTTGAGCCTTATTCAAGTCATTGTGCTCATCCTTAATCTCTAAGACAATAAAAAAAAACCAAAACTAAACAAACTGACTATTCATGATAATAGCACTTATATGACACTTTAAAGTTTTTAAAGGAATTTGTATATATTAATTAATTTGATACCCAATCAGTTCATGTCTTGATACACAATGCATGCAATACTGTGAATGTAGTTACACTGTTTTATGGCCTTTCCCCAGGAGCATTCCCTATTTCACTGCTATTCAAGTTCATTGTAAGACTCCGTAGGCCATTGGAATTGGTTACCTAGATAAATTGAGTGTCCAAACCAGAATATATCTAATTTAAGGGGGGATGGGAAGACAATACTCAGCTTTATTTTTTTCTTCCTGTTGCTACTGATCATGCTTTGCAAGAATTATCCTTAATTATCTGTTTAGGTGGATTGATCCATTAGTCACTTTACACATAGAGAAACTGACACCCTAGTTATGACTTCATTCAGTTCATTCATTCAACAAATATTTATTTATTGAACACTTAAAATGGAGCATCAAGCAAAGCATAGCAGGAGAGGAAGCTAACAACATCTAGTCCATAGTTTCTGCACTCTAGTTGCATATCAACCTTCTTTTCTAAATAGCTGGAGACTGACAATGATAAGAGAATGTTAATGCCCTAGAGAAGGGCAGCTAGGTGGTACAAGGGATAAAGTGCCAGGCCTGGAGTCAGAAAGTTCTGAGTTCAAATTTAGATTTAGGCATTTACTAGTTGTGTGACTCTGGGCAAGTCATTTAAACCCGTCTGACTCAGTTCCTCATCTGTAAAATGAGCTACAAGAAGGAAATGGCAAACTACTCAAGTTTCCTGGCTAAGAAAACCCCAGACTGGGTCACTAAACATCAGACACAATTGAGACAACTGAATAAGAAAAAATGTCCTATAAACAGTTTCTTATTAAAGAAACATTTAATTCTTCTTCAAAACAACTTTAATTCCATTACAAACATCTCAGTCTTTCTGTTTCTTAGTACAAATTTTCATGAGTGTCTAAAAAAAGTTTCTACCCAGAAGTCAATCTTCTAGTCATCCACCTTGATTATCTCAGTCCAATGGAGCATAAGCATGTCACAAATCCCATGTTCCAAGTCTTTCCAATTTAATAAAATTTGCCAGAGTTTTCATGCCACTGGCATAGCTCTAGTATATTATTTTTTTAAACCCTTAACTTTTATGTATTGGCTCCTAGGTGGAAGAGTGGTAAGGGTGGGCAATGGGGGTCAAATGACTTGCCCAGGGTCACACAGCTGGGAAGTGTCTGAGGCCAGATTTGAACCTAGGACTTCCCGTCTCTAGGCCTGACTCTCAATCCACTGAGCTACCCAGCTGCCCCTAACTCTAGTATATTATTAAAGGATTCAGAATTTCTTAATGTCCTGTTTTTTATGTCCAGTTTTTATTATCAAATATTATCAAATTTTAATTATAATAGTATCTGGGCCATCTATTGTTCCTTGGGGATAGATTCCTGCCCAAGTTAGATACTATTTATTATTAATAATAACTCATTATTACTAAGAAAGTAGTCATTAGTCAAGATAGGATTTGGAAGTGAAATCAATGAATCAAAACATTATCAAAACAGAAAGCTATGGAGAATTATTTTTGAAATTCTGTGTTTTAATCCATGTAGGCTATCTCTCCCAAAACGTGGCTCATTGTGTTCCACCCCACATGGTTCCCTATACCTCTAAGGCTTTTGTCTCTACTCTAAATTCAACCAGTGTCCTCTCTCCAAGGCCAAAGTAAAATGTGAAGAAATCAATTAAAACTGTTTTTAATCTCTATATTTGGAATTGATTTCTCCCTGCAATGGTCTCTCATAGTACTTTGTTAGAGACTTTGTTACACACTTAGCATTTCTCATTTTATTTTAGAGTTATGAATATACATTCTACATACTGGTAATGAGAGAATGACCCGTGTATAGAGGGCTTCTGATGCTATACCATCAGACAATAACATTGAAATATAATGGAAATGACTTGGAGAGACTGTTGTTTTTTTCAGGAGTTGGAGTGTTTTATTTGAGGAACAACAAAAAGATATGTCTTTTCATGCTTCTATGTATTCTTTGGAGTGACTTTAGAATCTCATATGTAAACATTCTGCAATTGGCTCCAGTCTAGTGGATAACAAACCCTTTGATTAGCTTCAATGGCAGATTCAGAAGCAAAGGTGCCTTCAAAAAGACATGTATCAGCTTTGACCTGACTCTTGGTCAGAATTCTCCTATTCTTGATTTTACTCCTTAACTGAAAGTGTCAGATGAGAGATGAAACTTTAAGGCCAACATATAACCCCATAAATACAGGCCTTGGTTCTTTGTTTTCCTTGTTGTTTGTTATTTTTCATTTTAGGTAAAAGAAGTTTGGGGCAATGATCATGTCAATTTTAAAAGGTCAGGAGAGTGACCAATGAAGATGGAAAGTCTCTGGGATTAAGGAGTTTCTCCACCTAGAGCAAGTATCTTTGGCCTCATTATCCCAGACCCAAGTTGCCTAGATCTAGGGGTACCCTTAAGGGATTAGCATATCCTTTAATGCTATCAGCTCAATTTCCAGTTTTTCTAAGTATATTCTTCCTACTGTTTAACCTCCCATAACTAGAATTTTTAACAAATTAGCATCAATTAGTCTTTTTTTTTAATTTTTTTTTCAATTAGTCTTTTTTTAAAGATTGTGTCACTCTTTCTTGACCAGGTTGGAAGATACTAGCCACTCATGGACCCAATTCCACTGTTTATTAGCAAAGAAGCTTTAGTCTGCTGTTTCCAACTTGGGTTGGTTTGTCCCTCTTCAGGTAGTCAGGCGGCCCTTACCATATTGGCACCAGATTTAATAAAACCACGTAATTGACTTTAGAACTTCTGCTGCTCAGTACTCCTGAAATTAAGGTGATTGACCAGCCTCTGCCTTCTCTAGTAACAAGAATTATACAGATGTATGACCACTCCTAGTATCAATTAGCTTTTACTAAGGGATATTTATTTAAAAGATGAAAACATGAAATAGAAAATAACATGAAAAGAAATAAAAAAAAATTCTCCAAACTGTTTGGAGGTTGATTTGTCCCCTATATTACTACTTCAGTCTCTGAGGAGAGTAGGCTCAGACTCAGTACAGTTTCCATATATCACTGGTTTTACCAAATTTTCATATCCACCTATGGCTTTGCTGTCAGATGTGTCCTCATCTCAGCTGCCACTGGGATGGGTCCCAGACATCCCTACTTGCTCCTCAGAGATGATTGTCAAACCTGCCATGGGCCAGACTACCAGACAATGGGCTTCTTACACTCTCAGTTTCAAATAGCTCACTCTCTTGACCTTTTGAAATTCAAAAGGCCATAGCCCCAATTTACTTTCCCTATAAAGAAAGAAAACAAACCTGAAGATAGTCAAAGAAACAAGGTCTATATTTATGGGGTCACCTGCTGACGTTGGAAAAAAGGGTCTAAGGTCTTTCTCCCTTGCAATATTATGTCAATCCAGATGTCTCTCCAAAGGTGATAAACCAACAGCAAAGATACATCCAAGAGATAGACTGAGGATGATTAATACCTTAAAAAAAACTCTCAGGTGCAGTTCCATCACTGAAGCCAATAAAATGGGTTGCTGTCCACAATATAATTAGCAGATTAGAGCTAATTACATAATTTCAATGCATGTTTCAGTCTCTCCAAGAAAATTCCATTATCCATCCTCATGGCTGCCCTGGAAATAGGCTCCCCCAGGCTTCCTTCCACATGGGTAATTGCATAAGAAGCTCTCCATGCATTTGCCTTTCCCCTGTTACAAGCATTATTATGCTGTAAGTTTCTTGGGATCAGGGACCCTCTTTTATATATCTTTATATCCCTTATAGTAATTATGATGGTGTTTTATAATCTACATACCCTTTATAAGAGTTTCTTGAATGATTGACTGAATAAATGTTAAAAGGAGATGCACATTGGAATATACATTCTTCACTTTATTTTCTCCATGAATTTTTCTCTAGTGTGAGCAATATGTCTTGTTTCACAACATGATGAACAGTGAAATATGTATTATATGATAATATATGTACAACCTGTATCATATTCCCTGCCTTTTTGGGGAGAAAGGGAGCATAGGGAGGGGGAAAAACTTGAGGGTTTTGAGTTTTGCTCCAATAATAATAAAGAATGAGACATTTTTGAACATAGCTAATTTGAGAATCTGTTTCTCTTGAATAATGATTTATTATATCCTTATAACAAATCATATATTATTATAATGTTACATATTATATTGTTATATAAATATATATTAAATATATTCAAAATAAATGATAACTCAGTCTGGAGTGATCCTGGGCTTAAATCTGGCTTCAGAGACTTCCTAGCTGTGTAATCCTGGGTAAGTCACTTAACCCCATTGCCTAACCTTTACCACTCTTCTGCCTTGATAATTTCAATCCATACATTCCCAGGTGTCAGAGTCCATAGACCAGAATCAAATTGAGAGAAAGAAAGACACTGAGGACCAAAGGGTGAGACACAGGCTGTTTATTCTTCTCAGTCCAGTGGCATGCATGCAGAGCTTCTTTCTAAGAAAGAAGTCTACTGGCTTCAAGAGCTTTCTATCTTTTATTGCTCAAAATCACACAGCTCCCAGGGAGGGGTATTACAGTCAATTCTTGGAATTAGGGGTTTGGTGATAGCAGTTACTTTATCTGGAAAGTCCCTGAGGTGGCTTCCTGGTCCAGATTCATTTCTGATAGTTTCTATTTCTCAAGTGGCAGCTGTTTCTCTAGCTTAGCCATAGTTGCAAAGCATCATTATTATATCAAGTTCTCATAGGATCAGTGATCCCTGGAAAGAATGGAAGCTTTCATTTCTCCAGAACCAATACACAGTCTGAATTCTAAGACAGCAGGTCTTTTTTTTTTAAAAAGAGATGAGATATGAAGACATAACAGCAAGACAAGGAGATGGAATAATTATAATACAGGTGTAACTTATCTTACTTTTCGAGTATAAGATCACAAAATGTGTTATACTTTTTTCTTTCCTTTTAGCTTAAAAACCATTTGTAAGTGAACAGTGAATAACCAAATCACAATTAGGTACAGATAAAGAAATTTATGAAGAGCAAATCAAGCACAAAAATTTTAATAACTTTTCTTAATAGAATTACAAGATTGTAGATAAAGGAAGTATATTCAATGTCATTTTATTTGGATTTCATTCATATATTTGATGCAGTTTTTATAAGATCTTAGCTGTAAAATTAATTCAAATTGGCTACAATATGAATGCTGACATATGAACTCAGAATATTAAAGGATCTCAAAACGTAAGAAGAAGGAATGGGTCTCATCAGAAAGACAAGTGTTAGATCTGGTCAAGGAAAGGTTGTTGCAGGAATAAGTTGTGTCTGGTTTTAATTATGAGGAAATTAATAACTTGGAGAAGAGATATTTTAAAAGATGATCTCAAATTGGAAGTTTTACAATTTTTTTTTGTCCTTTCTAAATGCATGGCACTGTAGGTGCAGAAGCTAAAAGGCTGGCAAAGATAGTCTGGCATGTTGCCTAAACTCTTCTAGAGAACAACCCCTGGCAAACCCACAATGATAGTACATTGTCCCTCTCCCTAAACTTCATTGGATTCTTTGTGTGTAGGACTTTGGCTGCACTGGTTGACCCTGATTAGACATCTCCATTTTATATTTACCCTTAATGAAAGTTCACTTTCACTACTTTTATTAAGACATTTCTCTTTGGACTGTTAGGTATTTGTTAGTTGATACAGTTTCATTTAAAATCAGGAAGGTATCATATCCTGACTAGATAAAATTTGTTGCCCTGGGCAAGTCATTTAATCTCTTTCAGTTTCAGTTCCCTCAGCTGTAACTGGAGAATATAATAGTTCCTAACTTGCAGGGTTGTCATAAGGATTAAAAGAGAGAATAAAATAAAGTGCTTTGCAAACCTTTAAATTTTTCTCAAAATCTTTGAAATATCCTGTAAAATATTGCTATTAGTACAATTCTGTCTTTGTTTATAATTTTCTATAGTACTTTAAACCTCTCTTCAGAGCTTCTTTACCCTTATCTTGAGTTATACAATTAGGAAGTGAATGTAATAGATAAAAAGATCATCTCTGTGCTAATGCTTCTCAAATATACTTCTATGGTCCTAATTCTCTTCTTTTATTTTAAACCCTTGCCTTCCATCTTAGAATCAGGATTGTGAATTGGTTCTAAGGCACAATAGTGGTAACCTCATACCTGAACTACTATAATAGCCTTTTTTTGGTCTCCTTGATTTTCCAAATCTCTACTCAGTCTAGTACAAACTCCACTCATCTGCCAAAGTGATCTTTCTACAATGTAGATCTTTTTGAAATTTTGTTTTATTTTTAAGTAAATAAATTATAACAACAAATATATAAACATTATTTATGTATCATATGTAATTACATATTATGTAAATATGTAATTATATTAAAATAGAAATAAATAATAAAAATAAATAACAGTCACCATTAACAGAGTATTCTAAATAAATGTGCAGATCTGACTGTCACTTCCTCTTAGTAGCTTCCTGTGACCTTCATAATCTGTCCCCTCCTCACCTCACTTTACTAGTCTTCCTATACCTTCACACTTCCTCAAGCCCTGCCATACACTCTGCAATCCAGTGACACTGCCCTGCTTGTTATTCTTATATGAGGTTCTATCTCTATACTGGTGCATTGTCACTGGCGGTCCCCTTTGCTTGGAATTCTCTCCATCTGCATTTCTATATGGCTCTTCTTCCTCATTTCTGACTTTCTTGACTTCTTTAAGTTCCCAGATAACATCATTTCTTCCATAAGAAATCTTCCTCCTTCCCTCTTAATTCTACACCATTCTCACCATTGATTACCTCCAGTTTATCCTGTCTACAGTTTGTTTATACATTAATTGTTTGTATGCTGTCTACACTGTTAGAATATGAGTCCCTTGAGAGCAAGGATTATCCTTTGCCCATTGTATCTCTGATGCTTAGTAGAGAACCTGGCACGAAATGGACCCTTATTAAATGCTTATTGACTTATTGATGGCTCTCCATAATCCTAAAGTAATTATCTTGTACACTCAAGCATGCATTTATCATAATAATATGTTTTTAATTTTAATTTTAAATATACATAAGCCATAAAATACAGATAATCCCACTGAGGATCACTTGTGGTTGTATCCTCCTTTATGTGTCTAAATCTTGACACTCAGAGCATCATAGTATCATACACATGTCACTTGTTTACATTTGTCCTTGACTGGATAAACAGAAAAACCTGAGAATAACAGAGAGACATAAAAAAAGTTTTTATGAAACACTTACTATGTTCCAAGTATGATGATAAGTGCTAGCAAGTTATCTATAAGAAATACAGCAAGAAGGTATGTATAGTATCTACTTTGTGTCTACAATGAGAACTAGGTCCATACCTGTGATGACAGTCATATTTGGGGCTGGGAGAATGAACAATCAGTTGACAAGTTTTAGGGCAGCTAGGTGGCTCAAGGCCAGGAGTCAAGTCTGGAGTCAAGCCTGGAGTCAGGAGGTCCTGGGTTCAAATCTAGCCTTAGACACTTTCTAGCTATGTGACCCTAGGCAAGTCACTTAACCCCAAATGTGGAGTCTGGACCACTTTTCTACTTTGGAACAGAAACTAAGTGTCAACAACAGCAACAACAAATAAACTCAACAAGCTTTTAAGGGCCTTTTAAGTGCTAAGCACTATGCAAAGTTCTAGGGATATAAATACAATAAATAAAACACTTAGACTGTATTAGTATTGCCATATATGATAATTCATCCTTGTTTCCCTAGAAAACTTAGTCTTCAAGAACTCAATTTAGGGGCAGCTGGGTAGCTCAATGGAGTGAGAGTCAGGACTAGAGACAGGAGGTCCGAGGTTCAAATCCGGCCTCAGCCACTTCCCAGCTGTATGACCCTGGGCAAAGTCACTTGACCCCCATTGCCCACCCTTACCACTCTTCCACCTATGAGACAATACACCGAAAGTACAAGGGTTTAAAAAAAAAGAACTCAATTTTCTGAGAAAGGTTTTGTTTTTATTTTTCCTTCCTTCCTTTCTTTAATCTTTCCTTCTTTCATCTATTCTTTCCTCCCTATCTTCCTCTTTTCTTTTCTCCCTCCTTCCCTCCCTCCCACCATTCTTCCCTTCCTTCTTTCCTGTCTTTATTTCTTCTTTCCTTCCTTGATTCCTTCCTTCTTTCCTCCATCCCTCCCTTCCTTTCTTTATTTCTTCTTTCTTTCCTTGGTTCCTTCTTTTGTTCCTTCCTTCTTGCTTCCTTCCTTTCTTTCAATAAAGACTTCCTAATGATCAAGCATTAATCTTAAAGATCAAACATTAATCTCCCAATTATCTTCCAGTCATAGATATGAGAACTTGTCTTAATAGGCTCTTTTTTGTCACCCTTAGCCTTATCTCTTGCTCTGTACCTTTGGGACAAGAATATGAATGATAATATCCTGACATGGATAAATATCAAAGAAAGTAGGTAATGGGAGACAGTTCATAAACAGATTTTTGAGATTTCTCTTTTATTTCCTTGAGCTACCCCCACCAACTTGTCTGCTATTCAACAAAGGGAAAGGGAAGAGCAATTGAAGTCTTGAGGAAAGCATCAGGAATGGAAGGCAGATGCAGTGTAAGATGTTTGTAAGTTGAATCTTCATAACGAATTGTCAGCTTTTGTACAAACAAAAACCATGCAGCCAAAATCAGAAGGGAAACAACAAATTGGGAAAAAATCCTTATTACAAAAAACTCAGAAAAGGTCTAATTACTCAAATATACAAGGAGTTAAATCAATTGTATAAAAAATCAAGCCATTCCCCAATTGATAAATGGGCAAGAGACATGAATAGGCAATTTTCAGATAAAGAAATCAAAAAACTATCAATAAGCACATGAGAAAATGTTCTAAATCTCTAATAATTAGAGAAATGCAAATCAAAACAACTCTGAGGTAATACCTCACATCTAGCAGATTGGCTAAAATGAGAGAAGGGGAGAGTAATGAATGCTGGAGGGGATGTGGCAAAATTGGGACATTAATGCATTGCTGGTGGAGTTGTGAACTGATCCAACCATTCTGGATGGAAATTTGGAACTATGCTCAAAGAGCTATGAAAGAATGCTCGCCCTTTGATCCAGCCATACCATTGTTGGGTTTGTACCCCCAAAGAGATCATAGATAAATAGACTTGTACAAAAATATTTATAGCCAAGCTTTTTGTGGTGGCAAAAAACTGGAAAAGGAGGGTATGTCCTTCAATTGGGGAATGGCTGAACAAATTGTGGTATATGCTAGTGATGGAATACTATTGTGCTCAAAGGAATAATAAACTGGAGGAATTCCATGTGAACTGGAAAGACCTCCAGGGATTGATGCAGAGTGAAAGGGGCAGAGCCAGAAGAACATTGTACACAGAGACCAATACATTGTGGTAAAATAGAATGTAATGGACTTCTGTACTAGCAGCAATGCAATGATCCAGGACAATTCTGAGGTATTTATGGAAAAGAATGCTACCCACATTCAGAGGAAGAACTGCAGGAGTGGAAACAGAGAAGAAAAGCAGCTTCTTGAACACATGGGTTGAGGCAGACATGATTGGGGATTTTGATTCGAAACTACCACACCAATGCAATGATCAACAATTTGGAAATGGGTCTTGATCAATGACACATGTTAAAACAAGGGTTAATGTACATCAGCCAGGGGTAGGGGGAGGGCGAGGGGTGAAGGGGAAAGTAGGAGCATGAATCATGTAACCATGTTAACTTTACTAAAAAATGAATATTAATAAATGTTTAAAAAAACTGAAAGAAAGGAAATACTAATTATACAGTTTTATTTGACTAACTTATATGTTTTGAGTTTTTTCTCAATTCACTTGTGATAAGTAAAGATGGAACAAATCAATATAATTTTCATTTCTAGGGGGAACATTAGATGAACTGTTCACAGTGCTTCTTCTTTTCACTGAAAATGAATGTGCTCTTTCTTGGTGGTTGTACTTAGGCATTCCTGTTCTCAAAGGCAGAGCCAGATTGAGTCTTGTATCAATATTGACTTAGCAACAAAGATTTAGTGGCTGTCTATCAAACAAGCTCTGTTTGTGGGGAGTACAAGGAGGGAACAAGCATGATAAAGCAGAAAGCAATATACAGGGTAGCACAGGGGCCAAACAGAAATGAAATTTATGCATTGCCCAATGTTACCTACTATTTGAAGTGCATTGATTTGTATTCATATATATATTTACATTTTTTGTCTTTCTACACTGAAGATGGAATAAGACAGCAATTTTGAGATCCTTAATATTTATTACATGTAACTGAAAAGTCTCCTTCACAATATCCCATAGTGAAAGATCATAAGTTGTCAAGTCTGGGATTTCAGCAGGACAAGGAACTTGAGTCATTTGTTCAATCCATTATCCATGGTTCATGTTACTGAGATATTTGGGAACTTTAAGATTTTGAAAGTATTTAAAATAATCTTTGAAGATAGACTTTCTTTTTATAAAGCATTTCATTGTCCAACTTGTACTTTTGATATATAAGTCAACATGATTATAGATATTTAAAGGATTAATAGGAAATGAGTACAAAAGTTTTCATGAAATGACCTGAACTTCTAAGGACCCATTTTATTACAAATTATTTTCCACTAAAATCCTCCCCTGATGCCTTGTCACGGAAATCCTAGTTCCTTAAAGGCTATGATACTGAACACAAGTTTTAGAAGTTCTACTAAGTTGGAAAAATATGTTTTCATTAACTAACATGTTTTCATTAGCTGTCAAGGCTTATGTTACAAAGAGTCAACTAGTCAATAAGCATTTATTAAATATTACCTGGGTTCTAGGAAGGATAGAACCTCATCACCAATAGATGAATGATGATTGTAATGAATTTTTAAGTCATAGCAACACATTAAATAAGAAAATTAACAGCAACTAAGGACTTTGTAACAAATGAATAAATTAATGCATGATCATTTATTAAGCACTATTTGTTGTTGTTCAGTCACTTCAGTTGTGTTCAACTCTTCATGACTCCATTTGAGAATTTCTTGGCAAAGATACGGAGTAGCTTGCCATTTCTTTTTCCAGCTCATTTTACAAATGAAGAAATGAGGTAAACAGGGTTAAGTGACTGACCCAAGGTTGCATGGCTAGAAACTGTTTGAGGCAAGATTTGCACTCAAGAAAATGAGTCTTCCTGGTTCCAGGTCTAGCACTCTTTTCACCATGACACCTAGATGCCCATATTAAGCACTTAGTATGTGCAAAAAACTTTAGCCTCCCCTTCTAATTTGGCAAGGATAATTGAGCAGTAGAAAATAGGATAAAAGTTCCTAAAATTATAAATTTTAGGCCATTTACAATTGTTCATTTTAGAGTAGTTTTCTAAAATATGAAAGGCAGAATTGCATAATGTATTAGCCTCAAAGCTACAAAGATCTTTATTCAAGTTTTATCTCTCATGCATGCTCATGAGATGATCCTTTGCAAGTGACTTAACCTCTTTATAATCTAGTAAACTGTCTAAAAATATAAGTTGCAAAGAACATGTTCACCTGCATTGTCAGGAGTTTCTGTATCCAGGAGGTTCCTATACCCATGAAGCCTCACCATATCAAAGAAAACATTATCTGTTTTATTATCCCTACCCTAATAATTATGTACTTAATTCAATGGCAAAATGGCAAAAAAAGAATTATATGATAAGAAGTCTTGAACCATGTCGGTATTGATAGTCTCACAATGTAAGTTAAACTGAAGAAAAAAAAGAAATAGTAGTCAGTGGTAAAATGACTCAGAGGTTCTTTTCAGAAATATGAGTAAAGAAGTAGAAAGTTAATTTCATCTTGTGCCCAGAGACGACAAAAAGGATAATTTCATATGATTCTCGATCATTGTGCCTTACACTAGTCATAATGAACTTAAACTAGAAGGTGACCATGAAGGTCTTCTGAGGCAGAAACAAATTCATTTGTGAGGCTTTCCAAATGAGGATGGTAGAAGATATGAACAATATTTCTTCCCAAAACAGTAAAGGAAGAAACAAGTCTTCAAACTTAATGATACCATAATAATTTATATCACTCTAGTAATGAAGATAATAAATTGATTTTAAAAAATAAAAATTTTCCAGCATTTCTATAGCTATTTGCATTGTTGATTACAGAGGAACTACTCAAAGCACAATACCCAACGTGCTCTATCATTGCAGGAAGTAATGCTACAATAGTCTCAGGCATGGGTGGGACTATTGCAGTTTGTACAAGATTTTTAGGGAAAGATAATAAGCTTGGTTTGGGGAAAATGGAATTTTGTATATAGTAGAATATATAGGATGTCCCATGAGTGGTTTGTGAATGTGCATCTGGAACCTCAGACATAAGTCAAAGCTGGGTAGAAAGATATGAGAGTTGTGTGAGAAGAGCTAATCATTGAAACTATAGGAACTTTTGAGTTTGCTAATGGGAAAGAAAGCCAAGGACAAAACTTTGTATATCATTTGTCTTAAGACAGAAGGAAAAAAATAATGAGCCAGTAAAGGAAATGAAAAGTAGGAATTAAATAGTTAATAGGACAACCAGGAAAATGTGTTGTCTGCCATAGGAGATGGGGGAAGACAGAGTATCTATTAGAAAATGGTGATCGTCAATATCAAACATTGCAGAGGTCAAGGAGAATAAGAATGTTAAAAGGAAGGGCTAATTAATTAGTAGAAGCAATATATTGAGCCAGCCTTGTGGATTTAGGGCATTAAATGGGTAAAACTATTGAACTACATGTGCATTAGTTCACGTTTCATTGAATTTTGAGATGGAAGGTGCCTTAGAGTTCATTTCTCCATTATAACAATAATGTGCTTCCTATTGACCTCAATCTCTTCAAATCCCTAACTCATTTGATGGCTCACTCCTGGTTCCACCCTCTTTTATGATGACTTTCTTAATATTCACAGTTAGTACATTCAGTACCTCTGGAAATTTACTTTGGTTTTGCCTCGCACATATTTTGTATTCATTTCTCTGTATATATTGTAGGGGGCTCCTTCCACCTGCTTTTTTTAGCTCTCTTCTATGTGTTGTCTCCCCCCATTAAAATGTTAGAGGGCAGAGACTTTTTCATTTCTGTCTTTGAATATCAAGAATATAGTACAATGACTCACAGATAGGAAGTGCTTAATATGTGCTTACTGAACTAAATGCCATTGAACTTTCTTATTTGGAAAATGAAGATAATGGTCACGATGGCTAGGTGGCATAGTGGACAGAGTGCCCAGCCTGGAGTCAGAAAGACTCATTTTCCTGAGCTCAAATCTGACCTCATCAGATATTTTTCTAGCTGTGTGTGACCCTAGGCAAGTTATTTAATCTTGCCTGCCTCCATTTCTTCATCTCTAAAATGAGGTAGAGAAGGAAATAGAAAACAAATCCAAAACCTTTGACAAGAAAACTCCAAATGGGATCACACAGAGTCAGATATGACTGAAATGACTGAACAACAACATGTGTACAGAATCATTAGTTGGCTACATCACCACTCCTAGAAAAAATAAGTTGAATCAGTTACCCTGCCAACAGTGTCACAAAAAAGACAGTATGTTTCTACTGGGTTACTAAGCAACAGCTGGGAGATGCAGAGATGGGAAGCCTTCATATTGAGTCTGATAGAATTCATTTAGGTTTTATTAAAATGATGCCTGAAATACCAGTTCTTTGACTCAAGTGAATTCATTGGGTTGTTTATTTAATATCTATATCCCTGACAGATTTTTTTCTTTTCATTTTTCAACTACCTTAAGGAAGTGAACCTTAGTGGACATTTAATTACCTTGTGCACAGCAACATATTATTTTTATGAAATGTTATTTCATTCACTAAATAACTATGGCAGACTATTATAATCCCCATTTTTACAGATGTAGAATCTGAGGGTAAGTGGCTTGTCTAGGATCACATAACTAGTAAGTGTTTGAAATTTAATTTGATCTCAAGATTTCCTGATTCCAGATCTATCAGTATGTCTACTGTTACCACCTAACATCATTATGTTTAAAAACCTAAAAGAAGTAAGGGAAGAGTTGACAACAAAAAATATTTCCTGCATGACAGAAGGAATATTCTTATTAATCAGTTGTTAAAGCTACTTTGTTCTCATGCTTCTTAAGGCCTTCAGAAGGTATTGAGTCCTTTTACTCAAGGCTGTGCTCTTATCTCTCTGATTTTTCACACCAGCTACCATTTACCTTGAAGAGAACTTCATTACTGTAACCATTTCCTTCAGATGGTGAGTTCTTGCTTGGAACCTCCATTTGAGTAAGTTCTGAGGACATCTATGCCACTTCCGCTCCAGTTTCTTCTGCTTCTCTCTTCTCCATTTGCTTTTTATCTCACTTTTTTTGGTATCATCTTCTCTTATTAAAATATAAATGTGCTGAGAGTAGGAATTGCCTTTCTTTTTTGCTTGTGTATGTATTCTTCAACAAGAGCTCTCATCCACCTTTGGTGTCAATTTATCATCCAATTCCCACCAGTGACTCCAAGATACTGTGGCATAAGCAGTAGTCATATTCCAGTAAAACTATCTTGGCAGATGAACTAAACCTGGCCGAGGACAGCCAACAGGTTTTAAACTTGTTGATGATCAAGGGAGATGTCTACCCCAAAATGATAAGATTTCACATGGAAAAAGGAGCAGAAAACAATTTGTTCCAGTGGTCATGGAAGCAGCTAAAGCAAGCAAAGCAGAGTGTTTAGAGATTAGTTAAGACATTGAAGATCAGGGTCATCCATTGCATCCCAGGCTATCACCAGTCAGTCATCCTGACTTTTGTCTTGCTCCTGGGCTTCAATGACTGGAAGAAAGGATAGGGCTAATGGCTTTGTACAACTTCATCTCACTAAAATCCAATTTATGTTCCAATCAAGGTAGTGCTCATCATGATGCTTTGGTCTTCCTTGAAAAAGAAGGACAAACAATGATATTTTGTATTCCTAGTTCTTATTTAGTACAATGCTTGGCACATGATAACCACTTAATAAATAATTGATGGATCCATTTATCTATCCTTAGTATGCCTGTTATGTAATCCTGCTGGGGAGAGAACAAACCCTGCCCACTCTCCACCACTTTTATACCTAGCCTTCCTCCTCCAACTAAGGGTCATCCCAAATCCTTCTCTTCTCCCTAACATATGGAATATTAATGCTTGAATTCATAGCTTATACCCCACAAAATTTCATAAATCATTATTGCTTTAATCTACTTTTCCACTGAAAAAATCTCAATCCGTCCTTGTAGTTTTCCAGAGACTATTCTTATTTGAATTTGAATTATTGGTGTTAAGTTATATAGTCAACTGTTTAAAGAGCTGACAAGAACAATCCTTCCAACTTTAGAGAAATTCTAATTGCTTACTAGCACTTTAGCAGGGCTTCTCTAAACTCTAATCTTTCCTGAAACTTTTGTTTCAAATTCCCATCTTCCCTCTACTAGTTGAGACCTCATATGGTTTCCTTCTCAATATAGTGTTTCCTTATCTGTGCCTCTCATGGGATCATAAACAATTGGGCCTGTATGGGAGCTGTAGGCTAAGAGAGTGAAAGGAACCTTTAGGGAAATAGAGCATATTCTCTTGTAGTAGGTCACGGGATAGAGGCACTTTTGAAAGGGCTTTAGCTTTCTACATATTCCTGACAGCCAGCATGGGTGATTGTAATAACTGCCAAGGACGATCCATCTTCAGAGGAAAACTCTTACCAGTACAATCTTTGTATGAATAACCTCATATGCTTTTTCTTTCTACCCTTCAGACAAAATATACTTGACAGAATCAATTTTTCCTACACATAGACTTCATTCTATATCATTTATTGGCATTGTTATTTTGAAAAAGAGATGATTTCTTCAAAGGAGACTGGGGAGAAGAATGAGATAAAAGATGGAAAACATGGAATGAATTAAATCTATTGTTAATAATAAAATGATGGATTATACTGTCTGAAAGAACATGGAATGATAAATAGCTCATATAGAGTATCATGTGCTGAACAGAAACCTGAAGCTGTCAACCACTATCTTTCTCGGGCTAGTAGTTTAACATGTCTCTTCAGCTCCAGCTTTGTCAGAACACAGCCAAAATGCACCTTTTTCTGAATTTTTTTTCCATGGTTACAGGATTCATGTTCTCACTCTCTCCCTCCCCAACATCCCTCCCCCATAGCCGACACGCATTTCCACTGGTTTCTTCATGTGTCATTGATCAAGGTCTATTTCCATATTATTGATACTTATATTACGGTGGCCGTTTAGAGTCTACATCCCAAATCATGTCCCCATCAACCCATGTGTTCAAGCAGTTGTTTTTCTTCTTTGTTTCCACTCCTGTAGTTCTTCCTCTGAATGTGGGTAGCTTTCTTTTCCATAAATCCCTCAGAGTTGTCCTGGGTCATTGCATTACTGCTAGTACAGAAGTCCATTATGTTCAATTTTACCACAGTGTATCAGTCTCTGTATACAATGTTCTCCTGGTTCTGCTCCTTTCACTCTGCATCAATTCCTGGAGGTCTTTCCAGTTCACATGGAATTCTACCAGTTCTTTATTCCTTTGAGTACAATATTATTTCATACCCAACAGGCACCACAATTTGTTCAGCCATTCCCCAATCGATGGGCATCCCCTTGTTTTCCAGTTTTTTCCCACCACAAAGAGCGTGGCTATAAATATTTTTGTATATGTCTTTTTCCCTGATCTCTTTGGGGTACAAACCCAGGAATGCTGGATCAAAGAGCAGGCAAACTTTTAGTATTCTTTGAGCATAGTTCCAAATTTCAATCCAGAATGGTTGAAACAGTTCACAACTCCACCAGCAATGCATTAATGTCCCAATTTTGCCACATCCCCTCCAACATTCATTACTCTCCCCTGTTGTCATTTAGCCAATCTGCTGTGTGTGAGGTGATACCTTGGAGTTGTTTTAATTTGCATTTCTCTAATTATTAGAGATTTAGAACACTTTTTATGTGCTTATTGATAGTTTTGATTTCTTTATCTGAAAATTGTCCTCTTAGGACTTTTCATTGTGGCCAGTCACCCTAATGGATACTCAAAAGAAGCAATGAAAATTGTGCCTTCTACATTTGAAAATATATTGAATCTTTATGTTAATCCATGAGCTTTGTATTATGAATGAGTGTTTCCAGTGGACTTTATTAGATTAATAATATATGTGTATTTTATATATAATATATATAGAGAGAAGACATGCAAATATACATACAAAAAGAGGCAGTGTAGTCTACTGTATAGAGAACTGACCTCTAACTCAGGAATACCTGGATTCAAGTTCTACTTTTGAAGCATATTGTCTAAATGGCTCTAGGCAAATTAAAGTCTCGGAGCCCTAGGCAACTTATTAAGATCACAAAATGTAGAGATGATGATGCCCACCTGTATTAGTAGGGAATGCTTCCTCACCCAGTAGTTTCCTAGACAAACCAAATAAGTGTCAGAGGCCAGATTTGAACCTAGGACCTCCCATCTCGAGGGCTGGCTCTCAATCCACTGAGCTACCCAGCTGCCCACCTTGGCTCTATTTAAAAAAGAAAAGAATGGAATCAGGGAGACCTGAGTTCAAGTTCAGCCTCTGATAAATAAAGGCTGTGTGACTCTAGATACTCATTTAACTTCATGATGCTCCAGGAGACTCTCTTTGACTATGATTTTTTTAAGTTCTTACCATCCATTTCAGAATCAATACTAAGTATTAGTTCCAAGGCAGAAGAGTGGACTAGTTTAAGTGACTTGCCCAGCCAGGAAATGTCTGAGATTTCATTTCAACTCAGGACCTCCCACTTCTAAGTCTTACTCTTTTAACTACAATATCAGAAATAGTTTATTATCTGCATAGGTTGGAGCTTCTTCACAAAGAATTACTTATAATAATGAAAGTTCAGAAAAGTAAATAAATGATGTATTTAATAATTGTTGTTGCTGTCCACTTGTTTCCATGATGTCATTTCTTTGTGACCTTGTTTGGGGTTTCCTTGGGAAAGATACTCTTTTTCTCCTCTAGCTCATTTTACAGATTAAGAAACTGAGGCAAGCAGATTAAGTGACTTATCCAGAGTCACGCAACTCTTGTGTGTGATGTAAATGTCTAAGGCCAAATCTGAATTCAGTTCTCACTGAATCCAGGGTTGACACATATAAATTATATTTAACAATAAATTATTATAAATAATAGTTAAATAATATTTTAAGTGTACCTCATTATGCTCCCCAGGGTGTTAGACCACAGGTGGCATTATAGTTTATATAAACCTAATCAAGGTTTTTCAGGGAAGGCCTTATGTCAACAAATAGACTAAAATTCTTACTTTATGAGTGACCTCACTGCTCCCTCATCATAAACTTATCTTAATACTAATTTCAAATTCAAATGCCTTGGAAAATGGAGTATACTTTAAGCTATTATCAATTCTTGATATCTTCTTGAATGAAGAAGCTGTGAGAATGTGTGGGCAGGGGGGCTAAGGATGAGTGGTGGTGAACAGTGCCCCAGAGAAAGGGAAAAGATTTAACAGAGTCAAACCAGTGGATCTAACTGCTTTATATCTGTACCCAACATTTATTAGGTAAATGGAAAAAATGTTTTCCCTTGCTATGAAGGAGCAAAAGAAATACAAATGTCTTCAATAGTCTTTGTATATACACCATTTCTGAATCTCTTATGCTTCATTTACCAAGAAGATCATGTTCTATGTATCTCATCCTTTCCTTTTTCCCTGTGGGAACAAAAATGAACTATAAAGAAAAGCAAAGGAATTGCTGATTGATTAATTTATATATGTATACATAAAATACATATTTCTTCATTTATTTACTCATTCATTCACTTAATTATCTAACAATTTATTTTTGCTAACAAATAACTTTACCTCCAAATTTGTAAGCATTGCAAAAAGAAAGGAAGCTCACAGAGTCTTCCCCCATTAACTCACCACACCATGGAGATGGCCCTAATTTCTCAACATTTAGAACAGAATACCCTAATCTTTGGCCAGTTCTGCCAGCTTGGAAAGATGATGTCTATGATTCCAGTTATACACTGTAGCTATATCTACTTTCTAAAGACTGTGATACCTAAATACAAGGAGACTCATCACCACTAAGCTGGCTACCTTGTGAAAAAGGCTATGTCCAAAGACAGCCATGAAAGAAATAAACTACAGAATTTTCCTCCATTCCATGTAGCTTTTGTTCTATATACTGCAGTGATGGTAGCTAAGTGGCAAAAAATCTCATATGAAAGATTAAGGATCAATTAGTTTTTAGATGTTCTATAAACATTAACATAGCAATTGAGCACTCTAAATGTAAGATCCTTGCCCAATGAACTGAATCATATAGAATATCATATTCTCACTATTAACGAACCAAAAAGAAGCCAGGAATTTACAACCAAATGGAATGATGGTTCACAGGTTATCCTGGGAGAGACATACACAACAAAGTAGTTAAGGAGTGGGAAGACTTTAGTTCAAATATTGTCTCTCAGTTAATAGCTATTTGACCTTGGGGATGTCACTTAATCTCTGCCTCAATTTCCATATCTGCAAAATGAAACTATTAGACTTGATGACCTCCAAGGTCCCTCTTAGCTCTAAATCTATAATCCATTGAAAAAAGGTTCTATGAATAAATATGATCCTTTAAAATAAAAAGTAAAATTGGTATAATGATGTGTCCAATGGCAAGAAGACACCATTTCATATGATACTTGGTGTTCATCATAACCATTTGCCAAAAGGTTATCATTAAGCTATTTTCAATTTATGTATCAAGAGATTGTGAATAAATGGGAAAAATTATTCAAAGGCCTTATAACATATACCAAGTTAAATAAACATATATTTTAATCCTCAATGAGCACAGAAGAGGATATAAAAATAATATTTTGTCAGGTTAGTCTAAGAAATGAGAAGTGCTAAAGATTTGTGAATACTTTCTCTAAGAAGAGAGTTGAAGAACACTAGATGACATCATACATAGAAAGAAGAAATCAAATATGCTTCAATTGAATGCACCAACTATTTACCATTTTTGACAATTTCTGTATCAGCTGCCTATGCACTCCTATCTTTCAAGGACAAAGACACAAAATTAATAAATTAAAAGAAATTAATAAAAATTAAAAAAAAACATGACACACAAAGTCAATTTTAAGTTGTATGAATTAGATAAACTGTTGATAGTTTAAAAATGGGGAAATTTTAAAAGAATTGATATCAATGCCAACCATCAACATTCCTTGAGAAAATTTAGCCAATGTAAATCACAATAAGGAAAACTTAAGGAACCTACAAAGCGTCTGTATCAGCAAACACTTAATATAGTTGCCAAGAAGAGAGATATAACAGTCAAGAATAATATAAATTTTGTTTGTAAAATCTTAAGTAGAAGAATAAGGGAAGAGAAAGATGATTTCTTAAAATTAGATGTGATTTCATTAGTATAGGGAGATCCTAATGAGGAAATTTTAAGTCTATCTGCAAAGGGAAATTCATTTATATGAGCACAATTCCAAAACATTTTTCACAAAAACTGATCTAAACAACTGGAGAAGTATTTATTTCTCATTAGTAGATTGTGACATCATAAAATGATATATCAATTTAATTTACTTATTTAGTTCTATACCAATTAAATTCTCAAAGAATTATTTTTATAGAATTAAAAAAATAGTAATAAAATTCATCTGGAAAATAAAAGTTCAAGAATACTAAGGAAGGAAATTAATACCATGGGCTTCTGGGTTAAGATGGTGACTGAGTAGAAGCTGGGCCACTTTCCTTACCAACTAATATAGCATACCTCCAAAGTACCAAAAAAAAAATCTAGACCAAAGAAGGGACCCCACAATAGGGCGCAGTATCAAAGGTACATGGGATTTGGGCACTTCCACGTTATAAGGGGGGAAAATAGGTCCCATAAAAATGCGAGCGGATCAACCCTCCCCCACCCCACCCACAGTACCAGAGTCAGATGCTGCACTCCAGAGTTAGAGCGAGTTGGGGCACAAAATCTAGTCCAGTGGCAGCTAGCTGGCACTACTAGGAGCTTGTCCCTGAAAGCAGCAATACCTGAGATCACAGGTGGCTGGGAAATTCAGACCTTGGACTCAGGAGTGGGGCTGAGAGAGGCAGCAGCAGTTCTCAGCTCTCTCAGGCTCAGGGGAAAATCCCAGGTGAAGGAGTAATCATGGGCCAAGTTCCAGGCTCTGGGCAGCTGACTAGAAAAACGGGGTCTTGACCCTGAAAACAGCTAGAACAGAGACCCCAGTAGAGTCCCAAGAGAAGCCAAAAGACTCACAAAGTAGCCTCAGGCAAAAAACTGCTCCCTAACTCCACACAAAGAGAATAAGATTGCCTTACTCAGACTTCTGGCAGATAAAACATAATGATGGCAAGCAAGGCCCAAGAAACAAAAAAGAAGACCAAGTAAAAAGCTCTTACTCTTGATAACTTCTGCACAGAAAAAAAAAAACAGAAAACAGAGGACAAATAATTAAAGACATCCAAACCTTCCCCCCAAAATGAAAATGGGTCACAAGATCTTGAAGAGTTCAAATCTGAGATCATGATAAAAATGGAAGAGATCTGGCAAGAAAATAACAGTTTCAAAATCAGAATTTTGCAATTGGAAAGTGAGGCTCAGAAATAAAATGAATTGATAAGCAAACTGAAGACCAGAAATGACTGGCTGGAAGCCTTGAAGAACCAGATAGACCAGATTGAAAAGGAAAACCAGTCTCTAAAGGCGAGAACTGCGCAATTAGAAGCCAATGATCTCTCAAGACAGCAAGAACAAAGAAAGCAAAGTCAAAAGACTGATAAAATAGAAGGAAACATGAAATATCTCACTGAGAAATTGACAGATCAAGAAAACAGGTCTAGAAGAGACAATTTGAGAATCACTGGTCTTCCTGAAAAACCAGAAATTAATAGAAATTTGGACTCCATACTAAAAGAAATTATTCAGCAAAACTTCCCTGAAGTTCTACAACAAGAGGGCAATATAGACATTGAAAGGATCCATAGATCACCCTCTACACTAGACCCTGAAAAGACAACCCCCAGAAATATAATAGCCAAATTCAAGAGCTTCCAAGTAAAAGAAAAAATATTACAAGAAGCCAGAAAGAGACAATTCAGATATCAAGGGGCACCAATCAGGATCACACAGGACCTGGTACCTCCACACTAAAAGACTACAAGGCTTGGAATATGTTATTCAGAAAAGCAAGAGAACTGGGTCTACAAGTAAGGATCACCTACCCATCAAAACTGACTGTATACTTCCAGGGGAAAGTATAGGCATTCAACAAGATAGAAGATTTCCAAGTATTTGCACTGAAATGACCAGGACTAAATGGAAAGTTCGATATCCAACCACAAAAAAAACAAGAGAAACATGAAAAGGTAAATAAGAAACAGAGGGGAAAGAAAGAAAATTCTTCTTCTTACATTTACCTGAATAGGCAATTTTCAGATAAAGAAATCAGAAGTATCAATGAGAAACAATGAGAAAGTGTTCTAAATCTCTAATAATTAGAGAAATGCAAATCAAAACAACTCTGAGATATCACCTCACACCTAGCAGATTGGCTAAAAGGATAGAAGGGGAGAGTAATGAATGCAGGAGGGGATGTGGCAAAATTGGGACATTAATGCATTGCTGGTGGAGCTGTGAACTGATCCAACCATTCTGGATGGCAATTTGTAACTATGCCCAAAGAGCTCTAAAGGACTGCCTGCCCTTTGATCCAGCCATAGCATTGCTGGATTTGTACCCCAAAGAGATCATAGATAAGCAGATTTGTACAAAAATACTTATAGCCTCGCTATTTTTGATGGCAAAAAACTGAAAATCAAGGGTATGTCCTTCAATTGGGGAATGACTGAACAAATTGTGGTATATGCTGGTGATGGAATACTATTGTGCTCAAAAGAATAATAAACTAGAGGAATTCCATGTGAACTGAAAAGACCTCCAGGAATTGATGCAGAGTGAAAGGAGCAGAGCCAGAAGAACATTGTACACAGAGACTGATACACTGTGGTAAAATCGAATGTAATGGACTTCTGTACTAGCTGCAATGCAATGACCCAGGACAATTCTGAGGGATTTACAGAAAGGTACACTTCCCACATTCATAGGAAGAACTGCAGGAGTGGAAACACAGAAGTAAAACAACCGCTTGAACACATGGGTTGTTGAGGATATGGTTGGGTATTGTAAAAGTGAAATTTGGTTTTGGAGAATCATATTATTTAATTTCCAATTAGTTTTTGATTTGCCTGTCCATGTGCCGTTAATAATGATTATTTTTATTGCACTATGATCTGAGAAGGTTACATTTATTATTTCTGCTCTTTTGCATTTGTTTGCAATGTTTCTATGCCATATTACATAGTCAATCTTTGTGAATGTACCATGTGCAGCTGAAAAGAAAGTGCATCTCCTTTAGGAATTTGGATGCTATCCTGTTTGGTGCATACATATTGAGTACTATTATTTCCTCATTGTCTACACTTCCTTTTATCAGGATGTAATTACCTTCCATGTCTCTTTTAATCATATCTATTTTTAATTTGGATTTGTCAGAAATCATGATTTCCACGCCTGCCTTCTTTTTCTCATTTGAAGCCCAAAATATTTTGCTACGGCCCTTGAACTTAAACCTGTGTATGTCCACCAGCCTCATATGTGTTTCTTGTAGACAACATGTGGTAGGATTTTGGTTTCTAATCCAGTCTGCTATTTGCTTCCATTTTATGGGCCAGTTCATCCCATTCACATTCAGAGTTATAATTATCAGTTGCATATTCCCCAACATTTTGGTATCCTCTCCTCGTTCTACTCCTTCTTCTTATGCTATTTCCTTAGACCAGTCCCCCTTGTTCCCTACCTTGATTTACTTCCCTTTCAACCTCCTCCCTTATTATTCCTCTCTTTTTATTTTTTAAGGTCTAGTGAATTCCCTCTCTCTTTTCCTCCACTACCTTTTTGACCTCCCCACTCCCCTGCTGCTGTTGGTTAATCCCTTCTGACTTTCTCAGTAGGGTTAGATAGAGTTCTATATCCTAATGGAGATGGGGGAGTCATTAACAAACATATAATCAATCATGTTGTTCCCTGTGCCTGAGCTCTGTAACTAATCATATTGCCCATCGTCTCATGAGGTTGTCTACTTTTATTTGTTGTTCTATTCCCAAAAAAACTTATAGAAAGGAAACTGTACTCTTGTTTGAGGTCTTTGGCATAAATGAGGCAAGCCATTTATCACTTATTGAGAGGTAGCATATACTTGCTAATAAATGTTACTTTACAGTAGAGACTTGCCTTAGTTTACCCTTTTGTTAAAGGCAGATGTGCTAGTCACCAGTGAGAATAAATCAGTACAAAAATACCTTATATAATCAGTTCCATTTCTTATCAATTTGCTCTCAACATTTCATCTACAAATGTTTTCAAGATGATCTGGCTTAGCTTGACTTCATGTTGAGTGCATTGCTTACTTGATTTCTCTCCAATTCAGTTTTTTTTTGTTATTTTGTGAAATGAAACTGACATGTTGGGATCAAGAAATCAAAAAACAGGTCAAACTAATGGTAAGAATAGATATGACAAGGATAATGAATGAAGGAAAGAAGTAAGAATGATTCAATTTACTTTATTGTGCCTGTTTTCTCTAAAAGTCATTAAAAGAGTTTGAAATAAAAAATAATAACAGAAAAACTAGCCATCTTAAGAAAGTCTAAATAATTGGCTCAGTAAAATTATATCCTAGGTTTGTCACTGGTAGACTAAGCTCCTATTGGTCATCATGGCAAAATTCACTGAGAATGGAAAAAAGGTTTCATATACCTGGCAAATGTTATCTTGAGATTCAAAATATAAAAAGCATGACATTTAAAAATCTATAAACTGATTTGTTAAACTGTAATTCTTCTAAAAATTCTAAAACATATGATTAGAGATAGTTTAATTGAAAGAGTGAAGCTTTGGAAGACCTAAGATCAAGTCTTAACTTTGAAATATGTTAGCTGTAAAATCATAGGCAATACACTCAGCATCTTTGTGTCCTAGGCTATTTGCTAGGATTTTTGTGTTTGTGTGTGTGTGTGTGTGTGTGTGTGTGTGTGTGTGTGTGTGTGATTACAAGTTTACAGCTTGCTGTTCTGCTATAGGATAGCAAATTGTCATACTGAGACTTCCTAATGCAAATGAAATTATAGGTGACCATTTCTGTCTGTCTGCCTGTCTGTCTGTCTGCCTCTCTATACACACACACACATGACATCACATAGTCAATGCCATTTGTTTGATGGAGTTTGGTGCTTGTGTTTTTCTACCACCTGGAAATCCTCTTCTAAACAAAAACATTTATGATGTACAAGTTTGGAGCTTCTGAATTATCACAAGTGTTTGTTTCTTCCTTTTCTTGATTCCATACAATAGATTTTGGAATAATTTTTGCTATATTTCCTGTGCCCACATATAATTCCATTGAGACTGAGTACTATATTAAGGTCAAAGTATCTATTTGAAGGTGTATATGTGAGTATTTATATATATATATATATATATATATATATATATATATATATCTCCACAGATGTATGTTGTATATAATTTAAGTACAAATTTACATATATAATTTAAGTACATATATAATTTATATATGTATATCCATATATAATTTAAGTACAAATATAGATTGGGATGGATAGAATATTCAGGGAGAACTAGTACCTATAGAGTGAAAGTTTGCAAAGCCCTTTTCAGGGCTACTCATCTACCTTTTGGTGTCCACCTGTCACCCAGTTCTTACCTCTGGCTCCAAAAGACTATAGCATGAACATTAGCCACATCCTCATAAAACCATCTCAGCAGACAGACTAAAGAAAACTTTTCAGAACTGGTATTGCAGTGATATGCCTTTTGAGAATATGAGACTACTTCCATATATTTATAAATCATCTGAGAAGGAATTTAAAATAAGATTGCTATTGTAAAAAAGATAATTTTTTTCAATTTGTGTCATTGTAGAACAGCAACATGTCAGAAAAGTCAATAATTATTTGTATTATGTATTGTAATATGTTCCCCCCCCCCTTAGTAGCCTGATTTTTCTCATCATATTGTGATTAGTCTAATAGTAAAATGAGTTTGAATTGTCTGAGAAAAAATTTGTCTTCTGAGGTATGTGTTAGTATAAGAGGAAAGAAGGATATGGAACAAGAAAAGGAGTGGGTAGGCTGTCAGGATTTTGCTGGAGGACAGAGAGGAGTTCAAACCAAGATTATAACTTCTGATAATTCCACAAAAAAGGTGATCTGGGCACATATAATTAGAAATTGAAGAAATGTGTTTAGCTATCAACTTTTTTTCTTCTAGGTTTGCCTTGTTTTCTTTTCTACCATTTGAATTATGTTATCTCTCAAGGTTTCTCTTGAATATGCTCTAAAATGGTAGAAGGTATGTTATATGAGAAATGAATGAAGAGATTCTGCTTTGTCAATTAATACAACAAAAAATTGGTCTATAGGAAAGCCTGTTGTTATAAATGTTAAAATAGGAGTAAATGAGCATTTGTGAGTGGTTTGATATAGGGTATCCCTCCATTGGCGTGGGAACTCTCTATCAGCTATAATATAAAATATTTAAAGGAATCTCTCTGGACTATATGGAATTCCATGTATCTACTTTGCCTTATCAAAGTAATGCAGTGTTTTCTAGGAAATAAGCCAAGTGAAACTATCTAAATTTGCTTTCTCAGCATGTTCAAAAGTGAGAAAAGTATTACGTGATCCCTGCCAAAGATACGATATCAATGCTGACTCTTTAATAATATAAACCAGTTTGTAGGAACAAGTCTTGCAAGTCAGGTAAAAAACAGGCAAAACTACAAAGGACTTTTCAAGATTGTCTTTCAGATAAGAATAGAAGTGTCCCAAGCACACTTATTCTGTATCCTGATTACTAAATAGAAAAGGAAAAAATATTTTCAAATGAAAAAATCAGAGTTAAATAGTTTCAGTTTGAGTTAAAACATTTATGGCAGAAGAAATACATAAATTACTTGTCAATTGACTGGAAGCCAGCAGAATTTTTGCAAGTTTATGAGATACACCCATTTGTTTCTTTTGTATTTATTAACAAAATTCTAATAGCTACATTGCCATTTGTAAGAAAAATATATACAGCCCACGTTTTCAGAAAAAGTAGTCAAACTGTGATTTTTTTTTTTATTTTCCCATATGAAGTTGTAACAGTATGACTAACTCTATCATCCATGCTAGCACAGGGAAGTAAGGCATGAATAGTCCAAAACAATAGGGAATCTCTAAGTTTTACTTTCATTTGGCTTTGAAAATTTAAGGCTTTGTCAAAAATCTGGGGCAAAGGCTATATTTGAAAATGGGTGTGTCCCTTGTTCTGAGAATAAAATAATAGAACTATGCTTTGAAGGTAGCAATAAGGGAGTAGGAAGAGTGTCCAGCTTGCCTGCCCTTGCAAATATGCTATGTAGGTAAGGGAGATAATGATCTCATAGAAAGAGCAAAAGCAAGGGAGCTCTCTTTTGATGACCAAAAATTGTCATTATAATTGAGTTGAGTATACCAATTATATTCTGCCTTCATCACATATACATATATTTATGCACTTGTGTATTATACACATATGTGAATTTTAATGATGTGGATACACCCTCCACCAAAACAGATTACAAAATCTCCATGCCTGAGAAGGTTTCATGAATGTCTTTGACAATTCAATATTATGGTGTTGAGCTTTTTAAAATTTATCTAGACTTGTCTTTGGACACTAGGAAGTCAGTCCATTTCTAAGTTTATACCACAGTACAGCTTGGTAGAGCATGTTAGATTTTATGTTCTGTTGGCATAGTCTCCACAAATTCAATTACCTCCATGCTACACTTACAGAAAGATTTTAGGTAGAAAAATATATCTAGAATCATACTTAGATCTGTACCTGGATCTAGGTTAAGATATATCCACTAATAGACATATTGCATGTATAAAAATATATTTTATATAGATACATATATTTATGCATATACATAAATATGTGTTTATGTGTGTTTTCATTCTATAGCTGAAGAAATCTGTATAGAAATACATAAGTATATTCACATAGCAGACCAAGCAGGAGGCCTCTGCTGAGTTCTCAATCTGAGAATGAGATAGCTGAACTGATCTTAGGCACAGTACACACATGGGACAATACTCCCTCTACCCCAGGAATAGAGCTAAGACTCAGCATATAGACAAAATCAAAGGGGAGAGTTAGCCCAAAATACACAAAAGACAAAGGAAAAGCCTGACACAGTACAAAAAATATCTCAACAAAGAAATGACCAAAATGAAAGCTCAAAAAAGGAAACCATGTGAAACCTCAAAGAAAAAGTAAAAAGATGTTAAACCCAAAATGAAACCTTGGAAGAACTCCCCAAAAGGAGAAATTTAGAAGAAAAATTATAAAAGAAAATAATAGAAAAATCAACAGCTTAGAGCAAATGCTTACCAAAGAAAATAGTTCTCTTAAAAAGGAAATACAATACTTCAAACAGGAAAATGACTCCCTAAGAAAGGAAGTACAAATCCTCAAAGAAGAAAACGGCTCTCTAAAAATTAGAATTGGACAAATGGAAGCTAATGACTTTACAAGTCAGTAGAAAACAATAAAAATTCAAAAGAATGAAAAACACATAGAAGAAAATTTGAAACCTGTCACCAGAAAATCAACTTACCTGGAAAATAGATCCAAAAAAAGATAATATAAGAATCCCTGGATTGCCTTAAAGCCATGATCAAAAAAAGAACCTGGACACCATATTGAAAGAAATTATCAGGGAAAACTGTCCTCATGTTCTTGAACAAGGGGAGAAAATAGAAATTGCAAAAATTTACTGATTACCTCCTGAAAGAGATCCCCAAATTTAAAATCTGATGACTATTATAGCCACATTCCAGAAACCCCAAGTCAAGAATAAATTCTATAAGCAGCCCCCCAAAATTTCAAATATTGTTGAACTACAACCAGAATTTAAAGAGTACCTAGTACTTTCTACATTAAAGGATCAGAAGGCATGGAATATGATATTAGGCAAAGCAAAAGATCTGGACCTACAACCAAAAGGCATCTATACTGAGCATAATATACCAGGGGAAGAAATGGAAATTTAATGAAAGAGAGAAATTTCAAGCAATCCTAAGGAAATGGCCAGAACTTAAAAGAAAAGTAAATGATCAAAATTGACACTCAGAGAAGCATAAAAAGGTAAATGGAAAAAAGAACTCAAGGGAATTAGTGGGTTAAACTAATTACATCTCTGCATGGGAAAATGGTAGCTAGGATACTTAAGATCTCTATAGTACAAGAGATACCTGTAGTACTTAATACACTAAAACAATCAAGGAAAACCAGAGGGTTAATCTGATTACATTTCTTTCATGGAAAAGTGATAATTAGAATACTTAAGATACTTATGGTACAAGAGATATATAAGATACTTAAGATAATTTAAGGTAATCAAGGGAAAGAATGAGGTTGAACTGATTACATTACTAGTAAGGCGATAAGATACTTAAGAACTTTATTTTAATTCTGGCAATGAAGAAGAGAATATATAGACCAAGAGCAGGGAGTAATTTGAATGTAATAATATATTTTTTAAATCAAAGGCTAAAAAAGAATTATACTGCAAAAAAGATAAAGGAAAGTTGGAGATAAATTATCTCACATGAGGAGGCATGAAACAATTAAAACAGTGGAAGGGAAGATGAGGGAGTAGCAGGCAATGCTTGAACCTTACTTTCACTGGAATTGTTACAGACTAAGAATAACATACATACTTAGAATAGAAATCTACCTTACCCAATAGGGAATTAAGAAGGAGAGGGCTAACAAAAAGGGGGAGCAGGAAAAAGGGCAGAGAAATTTGGGGAGATAGATAAACAGAAGCAAAAATATTTGTGAATATATAAAGGCTGAAAAAAGAGAGAGACAAGGATAAATAGGGGTGAAATAAGATGGAGAGAGAAAAGGACCTACTTGTACAAAAATATTTTCAGCAGCTCTTTTTGTAATGGCAAAGAATTGGAAACTGAGGAGGTGTCCATCAATTGGGGAATGGATGAACAAGCTGTGGTATATGGTTGTAATGGAAAACTATTGCATTATAAAAAATGATGAACAGGAAAACTTCAGAAAAACCTGGAAAGACTTATATGAACTTATGCAAAGTAAAGAGAGCAAAATCAGAATAGCATACATGGTAACAAATATTGTACAATGATCAGCAATGAAGGACTAAACTGTTATCAGCAAAACAAGATTATAAGATAACCCCAAGGGTTCAAGAATTTTGAAAAACCTTATGCATAACAAAGAAGGAACTCTTAGAATCTGAATGTCTGATTGGAGATCAAAGCATATGATCCTTTACTTTATTTCCTTTGTGATTTTTTTATTGTATACGTGCTATGTATCTTCACAAGTCGCAATATGGGAAATGTGGAAATATTTTTTAATAAAAGCACTGATATAACCTATATTAAATTATTTACCACCTCAGAGAGAGGGCATGGAGGATAAAGGGAGAGAATCTAAATTGCAAATCAGAAAGCAATTGTCAAAATTTTTTCTACATATAAATGAAAAAAGTAAAATTCAATTTCAAGAAAAGAAATATATGGATCAATATGTAACAAGTTCTCTCAGGTTATATTAGTGAATGGGCAAAGACCTGAGGGTCTGAGATTATTCTAGTACTTTGCTACTAGTGAGCTCACCAACAACAGCAATAATAGACTTAATTTAGCTTTTAGGAAAGAATATTTTCTTAAAATATAGTATGAACAATAGTTACAAAAGTATCTACCCTTGCTCAAAATCTATGGTCATTTTCTTATTGATCTGTGTAGAAGCCTGCTGTAGAAAAAGTTCAAAATTAAAATTAAGTGGAAATGAGGCACATTTGTGAAGTGAGAACATGTGTTAAAGGAGAAATGTCCTGATTCCTTGTCTTGGAAGTCTTTTTTTTCCCTTTGTGAAGTTCTCATGAAGTTCATGTGGGGCATGGTATTTGTGATGGATGAATGGATGAACAATTCAAATGAAAATTGGCTTCTTTTGGAGAATGGCATTTCTTTTGTCTAGATCAATCTCCTGCTGGTCCATCTTTTTAGGACAGGCTGTTCAGCTGAGAACTTAAACTCTTCCTAGACTTTTCATTGTTCACAAGTCTTCTGCTGGAATACTTCTATCTCTCTATGAAGCTGTACAATAATATTCCTATTTCAGTGGATACTTCTACTAGCTCCTATAGATTTTGCTACTGACTTTGGTAGCTGGTGGAACTTCTGAAAAAGCTTCTGATTCTCCTGAACTCACAAATTTTCTCTGTCCAAGAACACCTAGAAATACATATTCACATAATATCAAGGAAAAATAAAAACAAAGATAGCCATGCTATTCAAGGACTTCATGACCAAATTTGAAATAGGGCATCTGCCTTTGGTTCTCTCAGTATCAGCCCTGAGACATCATCATTTATACTAGAGATGGTAGAAAAGAGGAATTTTCTCAGAAGACCTGTTTATCCCTGATGCGCTTTCACCAATTTCTTTTTTTAAAAATATTTGTAAGAAAAAAGGAGAAAAGACAAAAAAATGCCCTCTATTCTCTCTCCCCTCACGAAATGTAATGATTACATCCAAACATGGACTTTTTCATAATACCACTGTACTAACTGATCTATTTCACTACACGGGTATAATTTTGGCCCAGGATTGACTAAAACTTACCTTGCAAAGTCCATGTGGTAGATATGCTAAAGAAAAACAGGAGAAAATGCATGCAGAAGTCAACAAAAGATAGAAATTCCTTTAATCTTTTTTCAGAGAAATACATGTATGCCTTTTCCTTATATTTTCTTATGTGTTAGTCTGTATGTCATACATAATATCTTGAAAGTATTTTCCTTGATTTCTGAGTAGGAATTTGCATGGTTGATGACCTCTTCTTTATTAATACTTTCAATCTCGATTAGTTGTACAAAATACTCTTCCATCTTCTCCTCTAGCCCCTCCAACTCTACCTTATTTGACAACACCTTTTCCTCATCCTTCCCTCTAAATCACAGAATCTCTCAAGATCCTTATTCTATTTAATTCTTGTCCTCTCCCTATGTTCATTTATGGATTCAGCTATCACCTTTATATAAATGATTCTCAAACTCTTTTCTTATGCCCATAGTTTCAACCCCATATTTCAATTGTTTGCTGGATAACTTTGTCTATATGTCTCATTCATATGACAATATATTTGATGCAATATATTCCTAAATTCAGTAATTAACTTCTTTCCAAACTCTTTCTTTTTATGTGTGTATATATATACATATATATATGTGTACACATATATGTATATATGTTGATTTGGGGGGAAATGTTAAAGTTACTTCACAATGTCAATTTAAGAATAAACAAACTGTAGTGATGAGTTTATCCTTGATTGATTTATTTTGCTTTATAAAATGGGTTTTAGCTCTGGACTACTCTAAAACCTGCCCACTCCTCACCTCCAGAATCATTAGTAATTTAATTACACTTTTATGGTGTAAGATATTTACTTACAGTAATGTGATCCCTTAGGTATTTCAGTGGGATTTGACATTGAAATGCATGTATATATTGATTTGAGTTGTATTTTAAGTTTCAGGCACTTTGTGGTTTTCTCATAAGGCACAATTTGGGTCAGTACTTTGTACTCAGATTTTTCTTTTAACCCACACTTCAATAATTCAGAATAAACTATCACTTCCAAGAAAGAGAAAGTGAATATCTTAAGTAACCAACCATACTTTTTCAGAGAGGCTAAGTAACTTTCACAAGATCATACATGTAGTAAGACAAAGAACCAGTAAACTGACTGTATTTTCTGTTTTACTTTTTTTTCTATCCTGTTTAAATATCTTTTTCTCAGGAGGAACATATGTGAGGAAATCAGTGAGCCTCACTCAGACACCATTATGACGTGTTTCTTGCCCTGGGTAAATGAGCGGCCTTTACTGAGCCAGCTCCTCCAAGTAAAATGTGAGGCTATTATTATCTGCCTTAGGTAGGTTTATATAATTATTAAATTATTATCATATCAGTTATCATTTCACAAAATGAATAAACAGGGAGAAAAATGTATCAGTGATTATTAACCGCAAAGAATCCTTTTTCAATTTGTTGAGAAAACCTCATAGATCATGACATTAAGGAAGCAGGAACACTTAGAAACCATTGTATCCAAACTTACCCCACCTTTTACAAATGAGGAAACTGAGGTATAGAAAGATATAGGTATCCCTCCCATATCATGACTTTCTCTATCACTGTTTTGATATATCACAAGTAGGCACAATAAATTAAATAGGTAGGAGAACATAGAATAGTTTACCTGTCATATCTTTGGAGAAGAGAAGAAATTCTGACCAAACAAGAGATAGAAAACATTACAAGATGCTTAATGAATAAATTTGATTATATTATATTTAAAAAGGTTTGAACAAAAAAAACCAATGCAACCAAGATTAGAAGAGAAACAGCAAACTAGGGGAAAATTTTATAACAAATTTCTCTAATAAAGGTCTCATTTCTCAAATATCCAAAGAACCAAGTCAAATTTATAAAAACACAAGTTAATCTCCAAGTGATAAATGGTCAAAGAATATAAATAGGCAGTTTTCAAAAGAAGAACTCAAAGCTGTCAATAATCATATGGAAAAAATATTCTAAATCCCTCTTGATTAGAGAAGTGCAAATTAAAATAACTCTGAGATATCAACAAATGCCTATCAGATTGACCAATATGACAGTAAAGAAAAATGATAACTTTTGGAAAGAAGTTGGCAAAATTGGGACATTGTTTGTGCAGTTGTGTGAATTGTTCCAACCATTCTGGAGGACAATTTGGAATTATGTCCAAAGGGCTATAAAAAAAAAAATACATGTCTTTGATCCAGTAATGCCACTACTAGGTCTGTATTCCAAAGAGATAAAAAAATGGGAAAGGACCTGTTTGTACAAAAATATTTATAGCTGCTCTTTTTGCAGTGGCAAAGCATTGAAAACTAAATGGAAGTCCCTCAATTGGGGAATGGCTGAACAAATTGTGGTATATGATGGTGGTGGAATACTATTGTGTTATAAGGAATGATGAATAGGAAGATTTCAGAAAGAACTGGATAGACCTGCATGGACTGATTCAGAATAAAAAAGCAGTACCAGGAGAACATTACACACAGTAACTAAAAACATTATGGAATGATCAAATGTGACAGCCTTTGCTACTTATAGCAATACGATGATCCATGACAATTCTGAGGGACTTATGAAAAAGAAAGCTATCTACCTCCAGAGAAAGAACTGTTGGATTAGAAATTCAGAAGAAAACATGATTTATCACTTGTTTATTTGGGTGTATGTTTTAGGGTTTTGATTTTATAAGTTTATTTACTTACAAAAATGAATAACATGGAAATAGGTTTTGCATAATCATACATGTATAATCCAGATTGAATTGCTTGTCAGCTCTGGGAGAGAGGAGGGAAGAAAGGAGGGAGACAATATGGATCAGCTTTACAAAATGTATGTCTTAATTGGTTATTAAAAATAAAAAATTAGGGGGCAGCTGGATGGCTTAGTGGATTGAGAACCAGGTTTAGAGACGGGAGGTCCTAGGTTCAAATCTGGCCTCAGACACTTCCTAACTGTGTGACCCTGGGCAAGTCACTTGACCCCCATTGCCTAGCCCTTACCACTCTTCTGACTTGATTGGCTCCAAGACAGAAGGTAAGGGTTTTTCAAAAAATTAAATTAAATAAAAATTAAAAATTAATTAAAAATTAAATTAAAAAAATTTTAAAGAAATTAAATGGGAATTTGGGGAGAGTTTTGTAGAAGCCTTATACTACATGCAAAGGTCAGTAGACAACACAACAAAAATTTTAAAAATCAAAAAGGTACAAAACAGCCTCTGAGCAAATACTTAACCCAAAATTTACAATAAGATACTATAAACACCCCTAAATGAAAAAGAAAAAAAATCTAAATTCTTCTCTGGTACAAAGGGAGGGCAAAGTATTTTATGTGGATTGCTCCTAACCCTCTCTATGTGAAAGGATATATGCATATGTGTGTATATGTGTGTCTATGTATCTATACACACATAGATGTATATGTATATGTATATGTATATGTATATGTATATGTATATGTATATGTATATGTATATGTATATGTATGCATCGATGTATATAGGTAGGTAGGTTGTAAAGTGAATTAGGGTTCTGGGCTAGAATTCAAGAAGTCCTTAATTCAAAGCTGGTCTCAGATGTGTACTAGCCTAGGGTGACCTTGGATATATCACTTAACCTTTGTTTCTCCAGTTACAAAATGGGGATAATAATAGCCCTGGGTTGTTGTGAGAATCAAATGAGTTGATATTTGTGAAAGGCTTAGCACAGTGCCTGGCACATAGTATATGCTATATAAATGCTAGTTATATTGGGGAAAAAACTGAAGGAATTTGTAACTATGTCATCTCACAGAGAGGAAGGTTAACTTAATGGATAAAGAGGTAATATATTAGCATCAAGAACATCTGGTTTCAGACTCTTCCCCTAATCTCTCTCTCTCTCTCTCTCTCTCTCTCTCTCTCTCTCTGTCTCTCTCTCTCTCTCTCTTTCTCTCTTGCTCTCTCTGTCTCTCTGTCTCTCTCTCTTGCTCTCTCTGTCTCTCACTCTCTCTCTCTTGCTCTCTCTGTCTCTCGCTCTCTCTCTCTTGCCCAGGATCATCATACAGTTAGTAAGTATGTAGGATCAGATTTGAATCCAGGACCTCCCACCCCCAGGCCTGGCTCACTATCCACTGAGCCATTAGCTTCCCTTCTTCCCCTAGCATTCACAGTGTTCTCTTGGTCAAGTCACTTAACCTCTCTAAAGCTGAAGAAGTAACCCAGCTTACCTACTTCTCATTCACAGAGAGCTTTTGAATATCAGATTCCTATGCATTGATAGTGGTTATCATAGACATTGTGAGTTGCAAATTTGACCTATTTGTATATAAAATGTCACCATTTCTGTAACCTGATTTAAAAGCTTTCAACAGAAAATTACATCTTCTTGTAATGTTACCCTGAGTCAAAGCTTACTTTTATTGGTTTCCAGATATGTTCCTTGGCTTTACGGAATCACCAATGCCATTGCCAAATGTAATTGTTATTCTCTGCTATGTTCATAAAATATATTAAACACATTCTTGGAGTGATCTTGAAAAGAGAGGATCCAACCCGTTGATCAATATTTTGAGTATTATTTCTGCCATATTAATTAAACTCTGCTTTAAGCAGAGAGAATATCTTTCCACAACTGGCAAAAAGAATTCTAACTCTGCTCTGAATAAGTACTTCTCACAATCAGTATTAATCATTTTCAAATAGTTTGCTTGTTGAAATTTCAAGGACACCAAGCAATCCTTGGGGCAAATTCTCTGTATCACAAGCCAAATGTGCAGTTATTTAGAAAGAGAATGTTATATATTTTCCCTTTGTGTTTTGCACTTGACCTTTAGAGTAGAATTGCCATGTACTCAGACAACAGCATTGGATTTTGGGGCACCTTGGGGTAATAAAGTTTTGTTTAGCTGAAATTTCTTCCTCAATCATGTTGCACAACATCCAGGATTGCCAAGTATATAGTAGTTTACAATAAACATTACACAATTCATTGTGTTTTATTACCTTTGTGGGCAGTTTTCCTTTCTTAAGTCAGAATACATTCTTCTATATGATTTTAAAAAGTGGCCAACCAGACCTATTTAATTTATCATTATTTATTTATTTTTTAAAACCCTTAACCTTCTGTCTTAGAATCAATACTGGGTATTGGTTCTAAGGCAGAAGAGTGGTAAAGGCTAGGCAATGGGGGTTAAGTGACTTGCCTAGGGTCCCACAGCTGAGAAGTATTTGAGGCCATATTTGAACCCAGGACCTCCCATCTCTGGGCCTGGCTCCCAATCCACTGAGCCACCCAGCTGCCCCCAGATCTATTTCTTTTAGTCACCTATGTGATCAGAGGTTTGGTTACTGATTATGTAGATAATGTAATTATATGATCTACTAATTAAAATAGAATACACTTGGAGCTCCCTGAGGGCAAGGTCTGTTTTATTTTTATCTATGTATTCTTTATCCCTTTCATAGTGCCTGGCACATAATTGGAACCTAATGCATTTTTATTGATGTTTGACCAATTGATTGATAACCCAATTTACTGAGATTATAGAATAATAGACCTTTAAAGAAAATAGGTCATTAAAGTAAGGGGTATCAGATTTATAACTAGTTTAAAGAGAACAGAGATTTGGACCCAAGGTGTCAGAAAGGGCATTAAAAGTTGGGAGGAATCTGGAAAGACTTAAGGTAGTATTTTTGAACTGAATAGAAGAAAAATGTAAATCCCCAGAGAGTTCTGGAAAGAGAAAATACATTCCGGCCATGGGAAACAGCCAACATAAAGAACAGGCAACGGGATGTCATGTGTCAGGGACAGCAAAAGGACCAGTTTTCTGGATTAACGAATGCATGAAGCAGAATGAATATGATACTGTCAAAAGGTAGATTTGAGTCAGGTTATAAAGAGTATTAAATTTCATATAAAAGAGTATGTATTTGATCCTGGAAGTAATAGGGAACTCTTGAACATTTTTAAAGTGGATTAGAGCTATATTTTAGGGAAATAATTTTGGTAGCTTTGTGAATAAAAGTTTGAGTATAGGGAGAAAACATGGAATGAGATCAATTAAGAGGCTATTGTAGGGGCAGCTGGGTAACTCAGTGGAGTGAGAGTCAGGCCTAGAGACAGTAGGTCCTAGGTTCAAACCCGGCCTCAGCCACTTCCCAGCTGTGTGACCCTGGCCAAGTCACTTGACCCCCATTGCCCACCCTTACCACTCTTCCACCTATAAGACAATACACCAAAATTAAGGGTTTAAAAAAAAGAGGCTATTGTAATACGTAATTAAGATAATACTAGTACGTAATAAATTCATTAATTAATTAATGTAATAACTGGTTAAGCAGGAAAAAGGAATTATATGAATGGTGTTGTAGAGGCAGAATTGACAATCCTGGGTAACTGAATATGAGAGAAGATAAATGGTCATATCAGAAATGGAGATAATAAAGCTAAAAAAAGGACAGAGTTTAGAGAAGAACATCTGACTACATGTATTATTTAATGTCAAGGGACTTCCTTTTGCTTCTTGCTGGAATCCACAAAGAAGATTAGTTTGTATATACTCTCTGAATTATTTTGGGTTGCCATTTCCCAGCAGGCACTATCTAGAAGGGGCTGAATAATAAGTTTCTATCAGAAAATATTAGCCAAAAGTCAAGAGTACTGCTGTTAACCCAATATTGCCATTTCCAGCTTCCTCTCATAGGGCTCCAACTTCCTGTCAATGTCATTGTTGGCAGTGATGATAATAATGATTACCACCTTCCTGCTCCCAACTCTTGCTGTGGGTGATGCTTACTCTGACCTTCCCCTGCCCTCAGCTTTTAGCTGTATATTGATGGAAGGGAAAACAGATTCAAGAAGACTTCAGACTATTTCTACTGAATCCCAACCTCCCAGTGAGAATAGGATGGAAGTCACTTTGATCAAGAACTATCAAAAATGATAGTTTTCAGAGTCCTTTCATCTTCCAAGTTGAAATTCAGTAAGACCTTCGCTTCAGGGACCAGTTGTGATGCTGGCACAAAAATGAAGCAAAAGTTAATGAACAAAAAAATAGTTTTGCAAATACATTTTCTATTGATATTTCTGCCAGTTGAGGCCATTATGACATGGCAAAAACCACCGGGAACAATAGTTTTAAATATAAATTAAACTCCTAGGAGATAGTGTGAATAACCCTTATAGCCCAAACACTGTTATTAATGTGTTTATTTTCACATATAAATTTTCTTTTAATTATAATTTTCTTTCTATAATTAGCACAATTTTGATCACATTATTGTACTGAATCAAATATAGGTTTTCCTGAATTACAGACCAGATTTCCTAAAATGAGATGTCTTCAAAAAGGGGAAAATAAGCATATACATAAATGTATATTTATATATATATATATATATGTATATATATATATATACGTACACATATATATGATAGAAAATTGAGGAGAGATAAGCGTTATCTATTGAACCCAATACTCCACTTCTACAACTGGAGCTACTTCATTTGGCTAGGTGAAAAGAAAACAGAATCTTGGATTTATATCAATAACTCCAAATAATATTGCCATTAGCAAATTCGGAGACCTGCATCTCAAGGTCTTAGGGGAATGACTAGAAGAGGAAAATTCTGCTTGAGACCACTAAAAATGTCATATATAATTCTTATCTCTGGTTGAAGGAGAAGTGAGGCGTTTAAGTTGACAAAAGCCAATGGGAACATGATTATATACTAAGTCTTTGGATAATTCACTATTAGGAGCAAAGTAGTGGGATAAGAAGCAGAGACTTTATTCAGCTTATGTGATATTTAATGCCATGGGGACATAGTAGAGTTTGTTTTTATATACTGAGTAAATATTTGAGATTTGATTCTTATTTCTACCATTGTCATTAAGTAACTTTGTGCCTAAATAAATCAAAGGCAGCATAAGGTAGCAGTAAGGACAATTAATTTGGAATCAGGAAAGACAAAGGTCTGAAGCTTGCCTCTGAAATTTACTAGTTGTGTAACCACCAATAAATCATTTTTCTTAAACTTCAATGTACTCTTCTGTAATATGAACATTAGATCAGTAGTATTGACCTTAAAATGTTTTTATGAGAATATGTACAAGAATGGGTGAGTATGAGAACTCTTAATAGGAATCTGACCTCGGACTTTTGAATCTTCTGTGTAACTGACATTGAATAAAACATTTCCAAAGCCAGGATTAGATGGAATTGGAGACAACACTGGAAAGGCAAGATATAATTTAGAGAAAAGAGAATGGGGCGCAGATGGAATAACATATTGATGTCCATTTGCATTATCCTTTTTCTAAACCAAGTAGAAATATCCCTGTTCTCATGAGTGTCAGTCATCTGGGTGAGTGACATTTTTGTCTTCAAGGACAGTAAACAGAGTAATTTGGTAGGAGGAAGTCAATTAATAAAAGGCTGATTTTCCAGTAGTCATTCGAATCAAATGGGAAAAGGCTGCACGAATTCCTTTACTTAACCATTGTTGGAATGGCTAGCATCATCCCCTGTGCTTAATCACCTATTTTCCTAGCAAGTGATGTGATGACAATGACTACTGCCACTATTACTACTACTACTACTTTTACTAGCTAATAGCAATCACTAATATTTATATAGTTCTTTATGATTTGCAATGTATGTTACATGTGCTATTTCATTGTTCCTCCTAACATTCCCATAAGATAAGCATTATTATTATTTGTAGAAAATGATAAATGTAGGAGGGGTGTGGAAAAATTGGGACACTAATCCATTGTTGGTGGACTTGTGAATTGATATAAGCATTCTGGAGAAAAATTTGGAACCAAGCCCCAAAGGGCATAAAACTGTGTATATCCTTTGACCCTGCATTACCACTATTGGGTCTGTATCCCCAAGAAATCAAAGAGAGGAGAAAAAGGATCCACTTGTACAAAAATATTTATAGCAGCTATTTTTGTGGTGTCAAAGAATTGAGAAATGAAGTTATGACTATCAATTGAGGAATGGCTAGACAAGTTGTGGTATATAATTATAATGGAATACTCTTGTACCATAAGAAATGATGAACAAAATGATCACAAATAAACCTAGAAAGACTTATGAAGTGATACAAAGTGAAGTGAGCAGAACCAGGAGAACACTGTACAAAGTATCAGAAATAAACTATGATGAACAACTGCAAATGACTTAACCATTACCAATAATGCAAGGATCCAGGACGACTACAAAGAACTCATAGGGGAAAAGGCTATCCATTGTCGTAGAAGGAACTGATCGAGTCTGAATGTAGATTCAAGAATACCATTTTTTACTTTATTTTCTCTATGAATTTTCCTCTAGTGCTTACATCAGACATGTGATATGTGTCTTCTTTCACACTATGAAGAACATGGAAATATGTATTAAGTGATAACACATGTACAACTTACATTACCTGCACCCTTGGAAAGGGTGAAGGAGTAGGAGGGAGAAAGACAACATGGATTACAAAATGTCAGGAAATGTTACTTAAAATTGTATCAATGTAATCTGGAAGAAGATTTTTTAAAATTTAAAAGAATGAGACTCCCTTCACTCTAGAGCATTAAGTAACAAGGGGGAACTGAATGACATTTCTGACAGTTTTCACTACTGGGGCTGCCACTGTTATATTACTTTGCATTCATAAATTAAATTGCTTTGCTTTTGTTAACACTATAAGGCCCAGCAGGAGTAATACAAATTTTGGAGTAAGATCAAGCATTATATACCAGGTCCCTTCATAAATATTACAACAAAAATCTAGAGTGTCAGGCTAAGTAATGATAAAGAAATCAAAGGAGAAACCACAGTGAGTCATTTTCCTAACCCCAAATCATGAATTTTTTCTCACAAGTGAGTAGGAACTGTGAGAAAAAGTTGACCTATGGAGCATTCATTCTATTCACAGAAAAGAATTTCTGACTTACCTAGTCTTAAACAAAGGGCAGGGCAGCTATACTATTACTCTAATCCCATAGTGGGGTCTTAGATTCAGACTTCAGGCTCTAGTCGAGATTAGACCTAAAGTTCTATCATTTTGAATCTACAAAGTCTTTCAGCTACCTGACAGGGACTAGGGCCAAAAAATGTCTCCTGATGCTCCACACTTAGACAAGTTAACAGTTGTATCACCTAAACCAAAACTGGGGATGATAATTAGAAACATTCAGCAAGTCAGAAATCACATCAAGCCTTAGAGTAGACTGCTTAAAATCTATTAAAAGTTTACAATTCCCTGGCCCAAGCCACTTCTGTAGTTCTAGAAGAGCAAAGCATATAGTACTGGGAAAAAAACAGCAGCAAGTCCTTAAAGAATACAAATAAGGACTAATTAAAGCCCTAGCTTTTTCTCTGGAAGTGTCAGGGCCTGGACAGAACACAAAGTCTCCATCTGAGAATTAAGAATGGAAAATTCTATCAGTTATTAAGCAATAAACACTTCCTATGTGCCAGGCATGATGCTAAGCACTGAGAATAAAAATTCAAATAAAAACAAAGATAGTCCCTCTAGCCCTGAAGAAGCTTATAATCTAATGGGAGAAGGTACCCAAAAGAAAAGCTAAAAAATGTAGAGATAATGAAGAGGAAATGGATTAAAGGATATAGTGAGAGGGCATGGTGGAGAGTTCCAGAGAAATCTAAAAGCAATATAGTTGGTAGAAAATAGGGGAAGGGAGAATATGCTGAGCAACCTCTTGAAACAGAGGCAGTAGAGTACAATCAGAAAAACAGAAAGTACTGATAATATTAGGCAGATTCAGTGTTGCAGCATAATGAGATTTGCCAGTGATGTGTTTCTCAGGAAAAGAGGGCATGCTATTAAAATGAGTAAACAAAAACCCCAACCACTTTAAAGAACTTTTATGGTATTAGGGATGCTCAAGACACAAACTCAGAAGAGGAGAATAACTACCAAAAAGCTTCATAGAAAAACAGCATGACCACAAGATCAATTAGAATTGCTTGAAGAAATAATGCAAAAAGACTTCAAGAGTTTAAAATGATATTATAAGTAAAATGAGCATGGTAGAGAAAAGTATTAGAAAGTAATGAGAGCCAGGGAGAAAAATACTCGGAAGGAGAATTGATCATTTAGCATAAGAAGTTCCTTACTAAAGGAATAGACTTCTTGAACATTAAAATAGTCCAGAAGGTGGCAAACTACAGCCCATAAACAACCTTTGGTTCCTGTTTTCACATGGTCTGCTAACAAAGAATGTTTTTTACATGTTCAAATAAAATACCTGTGTTTTAAAATGTCTTTTAAATCCTTAGATCTAGGGCCATTCAAAAACAGGCAGTAGACCAGATCTAACCCTCTGATTATAGTTTGATGAGCACTGAAATAAACCAAACAGAAGTGAATGACTTCATGGGACAAGAGGTAGTAAAACAGCATCAAAGGAGAAGAATTTGCTAGGTATATGTTATCAAAAATAATTGACCATGAAGATAAATCAAGGACATATGGAGAGATAATTTAAGGATTATTTTACTGAGGATGTTAGTTGACCCAGTGGATAGAGAATCAGGCCTGGAGTCAGGAAGTCTTGGGTTCAAATTTGCCTCAGATACTTCCCAGCTGCGTGGCCCTGGGCAAGCCATTTAACCCTAATTGCTTAGCCATTACTGTTCTTCTGCCTTGAACTAATAACCAATTATGATTCTAAGACTTTGATGAGGATTTAAAAAAAAAGAATAATTGTAACACTTGAAGTCCATGACAAAAAAGAAAAGCCTAGACAGCATATTTCAAGAACTTCTGAAAAATTGCCCAGACCTCTTAGATCAGGAGAAAAATATAAAAATAGAAAGAATACATTGATGACCTCCTAAAAGAAATTCTATAATTAAAATGCCCAGGAATATCACAGCCAAAATCTAGTGCATTGAGTTCAAAGAGAAAAAAATAAGTACAACAAAAAGCTAAAAGAAAATTAAGCCCCAAGGAACTGTAGTCAGAATAACAGGAGTTAGCAACCAATAATATAAATGAACAAAGACCCTAGAAAATGATATTCCAAAACACAAAATATATAGACTTACAACCAAGAATAAATTACCTAGTTAAACTAAGTATAATCCTCCAGGAGAAAAAAAAAAGGTCTTTATTGAAATTGAGGACTTCTAAGCATTAATTATGAGAACATCAGAGTATCATAGAAATTCTGAAATATAAATGTGAGTTAAGAGAAAATATAAACAATCAGAAGGAATTATACAAAGATAATGTATTTATTTTCAAATGGCTAGAGATAAACCTGGCTTCCTTAGAACCATAATGTGGTTAGAGTGATAGAGGGAGTTTAACTAATCAATTAATTTATGAATTTATTAATTGATATGTTGTGGAAAAGCTTTTTTAAAAATTTCCTGGATGGAAACACAAAGTGCAGCTTCCCACCCTTACTTTCTACCCATGAATTATTGATTTTAGCTCATCCAAGTGGTTATGAATAGTGTATATTCTCAGTCCTGATATACCTAGTCTATGACTAAAAGACTAGGACTGCTGAGGTTTCCTCAGGGTCTAGGAAGGGGCAGATACACACAGTTTTTTGGATACTAGCCAAAAAATTTAAGATGACAGCAAGGGGGAAATAATATTTCAGTAACATCTGAATAAGGTGCAGATAGTACAGTGGCAAACTGTAGGGGTACAAATCCAGACAACATGGGGATATGGGATAACATAGTAGAGGGAAGGAGGCTGTGTGAGGAAGCTAGTAGGATTGAGGAGCCATTACATTAAAATCTAGCTGGCTTTCCCTAATTTATCACATAGTCTTAGGACCAGTAGCTCCTAGGCTCCCCCAACATATGGGATAGTTTGCAAGTAATTGTCATGATCTCTTAGTTTATATGATAGTCTTCTTTTAGGGACTGAAGTTTCCCTTTGCAATCTGACTTCCTATTATTGTTATCTTTACTGGTTACTTATAAACTTATTTACTAGATCAGGAGAGTTGGTGGTCAGGGGAACTAGAATGAGATACAATTTAAATACAATGTTAAATAATACAAATTCTAAAGGAATTTTATGATATTTTGAAAGATTTTCAAAGAAAAATGAAAAGGAAAGGAGAGAGAATACAGAGGATACAATAGGGGGGAAAGGAGAAGGAAGTTTAGGAACTCCTCTTACATAATCAATATGAAAATAGAAATCTATACAAATGATGAATGAGTGAGGAGAACAGTCATCAATTGAACCTCATTTTCATCTGAATTGATCAAAGAAGTGTAGAACACACAAAGCCAGGAGGAGAAATATAGTCTTGTTAATTATGAAAAATTCAATATGAAAGAGGGAAAATACATACACAATGACAACAGTGCAAATTAAAATAATCATGACAGAATTAAAACTGTTTTGCAAAATTATAAAGAACAAGCTGAGTCCGAAAGAAGATGGCCTCTTTCCCACACCCTCTAATTTTTCTAGGAAGGCAGGGTTCCATAGATGTGAAACATTATATTTATAGTCAGATTTTTTTTAATGGGTGGATTGTTTTGCTAATTTTTTTCTTCCTCCAAAAATCTATTATGGCACTTTAGAATATGGATGAGGGGAAATATTGAGGAGGGAGAAGTCGGCAATCTAAAAACAAAAGATATAGTAAAAGTCTATTTTTATTTCATGCTCTATGGGCCAGGCATTATGCTGAGCACTGAGTATTTGAAAACAAAAATGAAGTAATACTTACTTCATGGAGTTCAGATTCTATAGGAGACAGCATGCACACAAATAAGAAGATGCAGCATAAGATTGCAAAAAATAGAAGATAAATTCTAAATGAATGCCCTGAGAGCAGGAAGCCCATTATTAGCATGAGGGACAGTTAACACAAAAATATAAAGATAGGGGAAGGGCTGTTCTGTGTAAGAGACAGCAAGAAGTCTAATTTGGCTGGACAGAACATAACATGAATAGTAGTAAACATAATAAAGCCACTTAATGGCCATTTCTAAGTCATGGCATATACACTCTGGCCATCATCTTCAATCAGCTTTTATAGTTATCTGGACCTTGGCTATGGAATCGTAGGGCTTTCATCTTATCTAAAGTGGAAACAAGCCTCTTCCTAGCCATTTCCAAATGATGGTACTGTTTTTATACTCTATCCCATTCTTTCTAAATCCATTTATGTATTGTTTTCTCCCATTAAAGGGCTGCTTAAAGGTAGGGATTGTTTAGCATCCTTTTTTAAATCCCTATGCTGGGTATTGTAAGAATGAAATTTTAATGGTTTGATTAAAATATGTGAAAATTATAAATAATAATTGTGGTCACCAGTTCAAAGTATTATTGCTCAAAGTTGAAATGACTTTTAATAACTTTTATTTACAAAAGAGGTGAAAAGAGTGAAATTAGAAAAATACAAAAGGTTAGAGAAGATATTAGCCAATCTAAATATTGCTCTGGTACTTGACTCAGCCAGGACTTGTTGACCTTCAACCAGAATGAAACTCTCTCCTGAAGACAGGAAGGGAAAGTCAGTTATCCACTCACCCAAGTTCCCTCCAAGAGGCATGTCAAGATGATGACTCAAACTAAAGTTGACTCCTGAGGCCTACTTTCTTCCTTGAGTCAACTTTCTTCATGAAGCTGACTTTCTTCTTGCCAGAAATTCAGGGCCTTTTATAGTAGCTTCTTATCCCTTCCCCTCTTCACAGGGGTCAATCCCATTTTCCAAATTGCCTAGCACTACTCAGGGTGGGCAGTGTCTATGGGATCTACTCTTAACCTTCTGGAGGTGTGAATTCTCATCAGAAGGGATGATTTTCCTGGATGATTGAGATTCTGAGGGTGTGAATTCACTAAGTGGTTTGTGAGCTCCTCCACTTAGTTCAAGCTTGTGTTGATTCCATTAAAAAGTAGACAAAGGAGAGTTAATCCTGTCTTCACAATCTAGTAAGGTACTAAGTAGGGGTAATTAAGTTATTGTCAAGGTTTTAATTTCAATTTAGGCAAAGAAAACAAAGTGTTAACTCCAACTAGGCAAAGAGAATAAAGGATTCCCTTTTTATAAGTGTAAACTCAGAACAGACAAAGAGAACAAAGAATTCCCTTTGCACAGTATGATACCTAACATGGTAATTACTAAGTAACTTTTTCATTAATTCATTCAAAATTAAAATGAAGCCAGTTTGGAAAGGGATTTGAATACCAAGTAAAGAAGCCACATTCAATCCTAGAGGCAACAGGAATCCACTAGGATTTATTTAATAGACATAGTCATACCTGCACTTTAGGGAAATCACTTTGGCAACTAGATGGAAGATAGAATGAAGAGAAGAGAGACAAGTCAGTAGTCTAGGTGAAAAGTTCTGAGGGATTGAATTGTGGTGGTTGTGTGATTTAAGAGAAGAAAACAAATATAAAATGTTAAGAAGGTAGGAACAATAAGTTTTGGCCATTAGTTTAATGTGTGTTTTGAAGGAGACTGAGGAATCAAAGAATACCCAAGATGTTAACTCAACCTGAAAGGAGGGTGATGCTCTTCATAGAATTGTAGATTCAGAAAAGGGATGGGTTTCAAAAGAAAAAGTTATTGAGATTATGATATAAATTTTAACCTATCCAAGCTTGCTCATTTTTTGTGACTCATTCTATCTCATAGAGCTTAAAAGGGGTTGTAGGGTTCTTCTAACCCTAGAACTAATCAAGGGAACAGTACAGAGATAATCTGAGGCCTAGAGTATAGGAGAAAGTAAATGGAAGAAGGGAATTTTCCCATAAGCATCTGAACAATTGCTGTTAGTGCCAACAATTGATTATTGCTAAATTATAAACCAAGAAGAATGGAGTGGAAGAGTGTTGAGCAATAATAGATTAAAATGTTGCAATTGATTTGGAGACAAACCCCACAACTGACAATTGCAAGAGAGGTGGAATGCAGCCAGTGGTATGCTGAAGCCAATTCAAAATGACTTATAAAAATCAGTTAGTTGCTAAGCAAACACTAAAAATAGAGGCTTGATTTATCATCATTTTGATTACCTAGACTTAATAAAGTGATGGAGAAAATGTTATGTTGCACACACATTTTTTCATATAACTGGTTGTTGAACATTTACTTGCACACTTCTAGGCAAAATTGTTTTTTTCACCCTCCAATGGGTTGCATATGCCCATGGCTCATCTCATGGCCTCTTTTGGGTCTCCAAATTCCACTTTTGAGGTGATCATGTTGGATTATCATAGTATAGAGAGGTTGTACAAATACAGAGGAGGAGATGGATTTTAAGAGAATTGACTATGTGAGAAGAAAAAGAGATGAAAGAGCCAACAATAACACCAAAGTTTTAAAACAGAACATGATAAGGGAGGTAAAGGGTATCAAGATAATACCACAATACTAAGCTAAAAAATAATGGGAATTTTAACCTATCTTCCAGAGGAACATGATAACCATCTTCAAGGAAGGACTATCATATGGAAGTACTAGACTTATTCTGCCCATTCCTAAAGAGTAGAACTAAGAGAATTATCTTTCTTTGTTTCCCTCTCACATTGCTAACTCATCTCTAGGTTGTAAACCATCACTTTTCTCCAAATTTTTTCAAGCTACATCTACTGTATTCTTTACTTGTACAGTTGATTTTTTAATCCTAGTGTAATTCACCTTTGTGATTACTAAATTTTGCATTGTTAGATTTATCCCACCATTCTAACCACCATTGTTTTCAGGTATTTAATTTATTGAATTCCAGCAGCATAATGATCAATAAAAAGAATGTTGTAGAGTAGTAAATACAAGGAATTGGAAGGAGATAAAGAGGAAGTTTTCCATACATGCATATGTAAGGCTGAAAGTGGATTGAATCATTCATAGTAACTCCAATTAAAGTAACATAAGATCTTCTCTGGCCCTGCTACCTTTATCAGGTGGAAACCTGCATATCGACTCAATCAATCAAAGATCATAAGCTAGGTGTCAAGATCTCTTTGAATCCCAATTCTGTCATCTAATTTATTAGCTCTCTATGTCAATTTTATCCTCAAATTCAACATATTGTCATGCTTCAATCCGAATTACTAATAAAATGGGGAAAAGAAGAGAGCCAAGGATAGAGCTCTGGGATACTCCTCCACTGCAGACCTAAATAGCACTCCATTAATCATAACTCTGAGATCAGTCAACCAGTTATAAACCCATTGACTGCTCTTGAATTCACATCATTCCATCCTATCCACAAGGATACCATAAACTAGTCACATTTTCTATAGTAATTCTCCCAAATTTATTTCTTATCCCAGTGGTAAATTGCAAGAATTATTAACATTGTTCTTATTATAAAGATAGGAAAGAGAGTTTCAAGTGCTCTCTCTTCCTTCTGAAATCTCATCACCTCTCAGGAGTTCAATGATCATCTTAATGCAGGTGATTTCCAGAGATATACATCAAATCCCATTAAAGAAAACACTTAAGTATCTACTATAAATGAAGCATAGTGGAATTCAAAAACAAAAAAAATGGTCCATCCTCAAGGAGCTTATGTAAAAATAGTTTAATGAAATAAGGTCTGAGTGATTTATTCATGAGGCTAAAACTTAAAGGAAAATGCAGACTATTAGATGCTCTACTTAAGCATAGATAAATTAAAAAAGAATGTAGGAATAATAAGGGAAGCAGATCCCAACAATATGGGCAGTACACACACACACACACACACACACACACACACACACACACACACACACACACACAACCTTTGTGGTCAAACTGTTAATTTGCAAACCTTAAAATGCCACATAAAATGTCAACTCTCACTAACCTTGCTGGGTTTCTGATAAGAGGGCTTATAGGATTCAGAGTTGGAAGGGACCATCAGACTCCAAATCAAAAAGCTTACTTTATATGGGAGAAAGAAAGCACAAGGCCACTCACATTCACAAAGGTATTAAGAAATCATTAGATGATCTCTAAATTCCCTTTTAGCACAGCTAGGTGGTGCAGTGGATATAGTACCAAACCTAGAATCAGGAGGCTCATCTTCTGAGTTCAGTTCTGGTCTCAGACAATTAACTTGATGTGTAACCCTGAGCAAATCACTTAACCCTGTTAGCCTCAGTTTCCTCATCTTTAAAATTAGTTGGAAAGGGATATGTCAAATCACCTCAGGATCTTAACCAAGAAAACCCTAAATGGAGTCACAATGAGTCAGACAAAACTTAAAAACAACTCAACAACAACAAATTCCCCTTTAGCTGTAAATATTTAGCTTCATATTTTGCCTGATAGATGACCAATAAGATGCATGGTATAGCAGAAAGAGAATCAAATTTAGAGTAAATATCCTTGGTTCAAAATATGTTTTCCCAGTTTACTACCTGAATAACTATGGGAAATTCAATTCCTGCCCTTTGTCCTCAGTTTCCTCTTCTATAAAATGAGGGAGTCAAACCAAATAACCTATAAGATACAAATGATTGTTAAAATAGCCACTTCAATATGTTGTATGTGTGTTGTTGTTGTTTTTGTCTGCCAAGATCCTAAAGCTATTACTGAAAAGTCCTGAATGAAAAATAAACTGTCTCTGATGGGTATAAAAATGGTGGAAAAGTATTATCCATCATGCTTGAATATTAAAAAACAATGGAGGGGGGCAGCTGGGTAGCTCAGTGGATTGAGAGCCAAGCCTAGAGACGGGAGGTCCTAGGTTCAAATCTGGCCTCAGACACTTCCAAGCTGTGTGACCCTGGGCAAGTCACTTGACCCCCATTGCCTACCCTTACCACTCTTCCACCTATAAGTCAATACACAGAAGTTAAGGGTTTAAAAAATAAAAAAAAAACAATGGAAAGATGATTTAAGTTTTCCTAAGACCATTGCTAAAGAAAGGGACTCATTCTGCTCGCTAAAGGTGGACTTTAAAAGAAGTTTTATCTGACATCTTTTCGTGTTTGATCTGATCAGGTTCATTCATTTAATCAGTTGTATGAATAATTAAAACTTTTTTGCAATTTTATCGTTTCCATCACTATGAATATCCTAAAGTTTGACTGGAAGTTTCTACAGCTTCCTATAGAGTATAGATTTCTCAATGGCATCTTAATGAAAACCAGAAGACAACTCCTCATGAAATCTCATTGACTGAGGCTGCTCCAAAATTAATTTCCTGTCTCTATCTGTAAAAGTAAGGTGGTAAACTTGCTTGGAAGAGCAAGAAAGCTAAGAATAGGACTGACTATTGCAAGAGAATGAGTAGATGTGGGGAAAGGGACTTGTACACAAATGCAGGAAGGGGAAATAATGATTCAGAGATACTGACTTGTATAGGAGGTATCTAAGATCTGATCTAATCTCTGTGAAATAAGAGTTGGGACACATAACAGAATGTAGAATCCTTTTATTGTGGTCATAGAGCATGTATTTTACTATTTATTGATCAAGGTAGATGTATAATATGTTCTTCTCCTCTCTGAACCCCCCCCCCATATTTTAAAAAGTACAATATATTAGAATGGCTAACTACTTGATCATGGTCAAGCTGACCTTTTCACTGGAAAGTTTACCTTTAAGTTATGTGTTTCTCAGCAAATAAGACCATCTCTAGCTTCTTTAGTAGTCCAATTACCATTATTTATCTCTATTTCTACTCCTGATATGCACCATACATCCCCAAAACACAGGAAAAGAAAAGCCTTTTAAACTAAACTGCTTTGTTACATCCTCTCTTCCAAGAAGGTGAGGGTAAGTTGCAAAGAAGAGGACAGTTTTATATAAATTGGTCATTTGTGTGGCTCTGCTAGACTTGGCAGGTAAGGAAGTGGTTGGGAAGAAGACAGAAGTCAAATTCTGGTCAGCAAATCCAATGTCTGTTTTAAGGTTTTGTAATATGGCTTCATTAGAATATAAGCACTATAAGTTACAAGTCACCAACTGTAATTTAAATATGACTATAGATGTAATCAAAAAAGATTTTATTATAAACTCTGGAATTATGTGTAGGCAGTCATTATGTATCTTGTATATGGATCCTTCTGACAAAAGTTATGACCTCCTCCTAACTTATGCTCATTTATGCCTGAAATATTCACCAATAATGCCACTATTTATTTATTTTAATGTCATTAACTACTTCAATGTCATTCTGACATGGAATCAACACTGGGTTCCCCAAGATTATACTAGGGAAATGCATGCACTGGTTGTTCTTATTAAGCTAGAAACTCTTCAATTACAAAATTGATTGGATTTCTGTCATTTTGAGATAAGCTTAAGTGTGAAGTGGCTCCTTTCCAGACTTACCAGTCACCAGATGATGAATATTTTTGTCACAACAACTCATGAAATATAGGGAGCTTGAAAATCCCATAAGTGCTGGGCACTATGAGGAGTCAAGGACCCAAATGCAAAAATGAGATGGTTTCTACCTTGAAAGAACTTACATTCTAATGAAGAAGGAAACAGATATAGCCAAATGGTGTCCAGGAAAGGGTATTTTGATTAGGGAAGTTTGCTAATAAATATTGATATTTTAAAGTATATCTTATTCAAGAAATAGTTATAAATTTACTAAGTTGAATTAGTTTTAAGTTCATTTGCATTCATATATCTATATCAATATCTTTATAGGTTACAAATATAACTGAAAAAATAGCTGAACTCTAAAGAATTTTGTCCAGTGTTTTTGAAATGCATATTTCAAAATATTTGCTAATCAATTATTATATAAATCTTTACCCCTCATAATAATTTTTCATTCAATAATGCTTCCAAATGCTGGAACCTGTTTGCATTCCTTTAGTGATGTAAAAGAAAACATAGAGGAAGTAATAGTTCATTGGCTAGTTTCCAGCTAAACACTAATCTACTAGTAAGAATGGACCCTCAAGAGAGAATTCTTAGTAACTTTGAAATCCTGTGGTTGAATCACACTGCTGCAGTTGTTGAGAAATTGATATTATCTACATCATATTTATAGCAATTCAATGATAATTTGCAGTTCATAAATGTGCAGTTAAAGTATAGATCAGCATTTTTATTGCAGATAATTTTAAACTCTTTCTTATAAATAAAATATTCTCTCCTTAGAGGCATTAATGCTGTTTGCTCATACATTTAACAATCATGCAGTTCTTGTCTTTGGGAAATGGTAATACTATTAACAGGGAATTCCTTATTACAGGTGGTAGTGGTGATTATTTTCTAATGAAGCCATTAAGAGAGTAAATTCTACAAAATAATGTGTGCATAACTTTTCTTAGACACTTTATTCATTTAATCTAAATGTTGGCTTTTTGGAAGAGATTGACAAACCATAAACAAGTCTTTGGAAAAATTATCTAAATAGCCCCTCCCCTTGGGAACTTTATATTTACGTCTGAGATGAAGCAACTATATAGGTTGGATTGATCATTTCAACATATGAGTAATATATTTTAATATTAGTGTACTCATAAAATAACATGATTTGAGTGAACTTGGAAGAATAGTCCATATTTTCAGCAAGCAAAGACAATGAACACATACACAAAGCATTCTTCTGTTTATGGTTCAATGATGAAAGCAAATTGTTAATTTATGTGAAACCTTTTAAGTCAATAAGTGTTACCATATTCAGTTATTGGTTGAGTTGGTCTCCTAATGTGCAAAGTATGTTCACTACTTGACTGCCTGCATTCTTCTGTCCTAGACCAACCTAAACTTTAACTACAGCCATAGTCTTGTCCTGGATTGCAAGATTAATTCTATCCCTGGGCAAGGGAGCTCTCTTACAGTTACACATTTATTTCATAAATCTTGATTGTTCTTGTCTTTGATTTTAATAGTTGTTCAGTCAATCCTGTCTGGTTCTTTGTGATCCTGTGGATCATGGCACCTCAGGCCCTCCTATCATTCACTCACTCTCAGATTCTGTCCAAGTTTATGTTCGTTGTTTCCATGGCACTGTCTATCCATCTCATTCCCTTCCATCTCCTTTTCCTTTTGCCTTCAGTTTTCCTAACATCAAGGTCTTTTCCAATGAGTCCTGTCTTCTCTTTCTATGGACAAAGTATTTGCACTTTAGCTTCAGTATTTTACCTTCCAGAGAATAGTCTAAATTAATTTCTTTAAGAATTGACTGATTTGATCTCTTTGCCATCCAAGAGATTCTCAAAAGCCTTCTCTAGCATCATAATTCAAAAGTGTTGATTCTCTGGTATACAACTTTCCTTATAGTCCAATTCTCATAGACATATATTGCTACTGGAAAAATCCTAGCTCTTACTGCTCAGAGTTTTTCAGCAAGGTCATATCTCTGCTTTTCTGTATACTGTCCAGATTCACCATAACTTTCCTTCCAAGGAGCATCTAAATGGGATCAGTTGCCGAGATCTTAGTTTTTTATACCCTAATGAACTTGGAGTCATAGAACCTGAATTTGAATCCAACTTCTGCCACTTAACTTATCTAATCTCAGACAAGTCATCTAAACTCCAGAACTCAGTTTCCTTATCTATAATATGAACACGATTTTAAATGTAATATAATTGTAAAATTGACTAAATTGTCTTCAGGCTCTCTTTCCTTATAGTAGTAAAACATCAATGGATCATTAAAAGAGTTCATATAAACAATCCTTTCAAAAAAAATATCCAGTAACACAGGTAAAATGCAAACATAAATTTGTAAAAAACAATCTAGGAAAGGGCAAGCCACTAAAAACAGCATTAAAAAAGAGTTAGCAAAGAGAATTCCTGAGGTTTCAGGAGCTTCTCTGCCAAGGTCTTAAAAACAATTTTTTAATACCCCCTTGGGCCAAAGGGCCAATGACAATGACCCTAAAGCCTTCTATCTGGAGTCAAAGGTAATTTATATGACCTCAGATCTGCTCCATGGTTTCTTAGCTCACCACAGCATTGATTGGTGTGTTGCAACAGTATGAGTGTTAACTTTAGCCTCCCCAGTCCCACTAATGTCCTAGCTCACAATAGTCTTTTCTCAGCTTTTGTCCTCTGAGCTTTTGATTCAGCTCCCTAATAACTAGGTGTTCTTGATTCCCTGTAACAGTGCTTGCTTCTTGCCCTTTAAGCCAGTTCTTCCATGTCTGGATTATTATTTTGTGCCTTAGTTTTTCCATGGCTATTTTTTTATCTTGTCTCTTAAAGTAAGTCTTTCCAAAATTTGAGTCATTGCCTGTTTCCTTCTGGATAAAAACAAACTCTTCAACTTGAAATTTAGAATATTTCACAGCCTGCCTCCAATTTATCTTTCCTGACATTGCAAATTACTCCCCCATCAAGATCCCTGTCAAGTTCCAGTCAAGCAGGCCTAAGTGTTATTCCAGTAATTCAGCATTTAATTTCTCTTCTCCACACCTCTGCATAGACCCCCATGCCTACAGGACCATCCCTCCTCATTTTCATCTTTTAAGTTTCTTAGAATCCTTAGCCATCTTCTCAATTCAACTTAGATGATCCTCCTAGAAGTCTTTTTTTCAAAAATTTTCTACTCATTTTTCCTCTCCCTTCAAATTTTGTCATTTATTTACCTTTTTACACATTTTATTCCTCTATGAGACTATAAATTCCTTAAAGACAGATACTTTTTTATATTTCAATCCTAAGTATCTAGCACAGTGATTATCTTACACATATTAAGTTCTTGATATGTGTACTGTGACTTAAAATACTGATTGAAATCATGAATGGATGAATGAGTGAATGAATGAATGAATGAATGAATGAATGAATGAATGAATGGATTGAATCATGTGCTACCATATCTCATTATTGTAATAGTACCCACATTCTGTCTTTCTTCTCCCTGGAGACTGAACTCACAGTTTTGAACTTAATATCAGAACAGAGTTCCACATTCCTAAGATTCTTGACTTTGACCAAAACCTAGAGCATTTAGCTGGACCCCCATTCCTGATCATCTCCCATTACATTTATTAGTACTTTCCTAAATATTTCCCATTTTTAGGCAGACTTACACTCCACTCTACCCATTTTCTTCATTATTACCTTGCACAAGAATCAGATTTTCATCCCATTAACCTTACTGGGCTTTGATGATTTTGTCTTTATCTTGCCCAGTCCTCCACTAGCACTTTCCTGGTATATCCAGGCACACCTCACTCCATCCCCTTTCAATGTATTTTTATATATTATCTTCCTTCATTAAAAACGTAATCCCTTGTGGGCAGCTAGGTGACTCAGTGGACTGAGAGCCAGACCCAGAGAAGGGAGGTTGTAGATCCAAATCTAACTGCAGACAATTTCTAATTATGTGACCCTGGGGAAGTGACTTTTGCCTAACCCTTATCCCTTTTCTGCCTTGGAATCAATACCCAGGATTGAGTCTAAGACCGAAGGTAAGGTTGTTTTTTTTCCCCCATATCCCTAGCACTAGACACAGCACACAATGCCTGGACCATACTTAACAATAAATTCTCTCTCTCTCTCTCTCTCTCTCTCTCTCTCTCTCTCTCTCTCTCTCTCTCTCTCTCTCTCTCTCTCTCCCCGTCTCTCTCTCCTTCTCTCTCCCTTTTTCTCTCTCATTCTCACTTTCTCTCTCATTTTCTCTCTCTGTCTCTATCTCTCTATCTGGATCTGTTTCTCCCTCCTTATTTAGACATCCAGCCTCTAAAATATAAATTAAAGTGGTCCTGATAGTCTCTCTTCACTGGGAAATCTCTTAGGTAAACTAATAAATAATTAGTTTTCATAAATGAAGTGTAAACCAGAGGCTAATTACATGAATTAATTCATTCTTTCTAGATAGAACATTAAACAAAACAAGTCTCATTACTTTCTTCCCATAATTAAAAGAAATGTTGAAGTTGTATCAATTACCTCTTTCCCTTTACCTAAAGATCTGCTTGCTAGTAAAATATGCTATGGAGGTAATTTTTTTTTAAATTCCACATACCATTTATCTCTTTTTTCTGATAACAAAATACTAGAAATAAATTAGCTGTCTATAGATTAGGGAATGAGTAAATAAATTGTGATGCATGAATTCAATGAACTTACTGTACCATGATGAACATGAAAAATTTAAGGAATGAGGAGAATACTTTGTATGAACAAATTCTGAACCAGGAAAAACAAGTAAATGGAAAGAACTACAAAAAAACCAACAAAATAAATTGAACTCTATGTATTTATAATAAACAAGTTTGTCCCCAAAGAAAAGATTTTTAAAATGTAGAAATGTGTCTATCTTTTTTATTCAAAGAAGTGGGGGACTATGGGTGAGGATATATATTTTACATATACTAAGATTCCAAACTGTCCTGTTCAGTTGATATGATGGTTAATTTTATTAAACTTCATTTTCTTTAATCTTTGGTAAAAGGAATGACTCTCTAGGTAAAACATAATAAGGAACATATTCAGAAATAAATGATATCAAAACAAAATCTAGCAACATAAATTAAAACAAATATAAAGTTTATTTCCATTACAGAAACAACTAAAAAGAATCAAAAGCATCTTGAAATTTATAATAGTAATATTTATACATAAAAATTCAAATGCGGGGGCAGCTGGGTAGCTCAGTGGATTGAGAGCCAGGCCTAGAGACGGGAGGTCCTAGGTTCAAATCCGGCCTCAGACACTTCCCAGCTGTGTGACCCTGGGCAAGTCACTTGACCCCCATTGCCTACCCTTACCACTCTTCCACCTGTAAGTCAATACACAGAAGTTAAGGGTTTAAAAAAAAATTAAAAAAAAAAGGTAAAAAAAAAAATTCAAATGGATACATTTTTAGGTCTTTTTAGGTCCAAGATTTTTAGGTCTAAATTCTAAGAGTAATTTTTTTTTGCCATATCCTTTTGACAGAAATGTTCCACTCTTATTTTTCAAACATCCTTCAAATATCTGAAAAGTTAAATGCAAACAGTCAGATTAATGTCAATAGCATATATGTCCTGTTTTGATGAATCAGAAATTAAGTCAAGGATTTTTTTGTTTCGATTACTGGAAAATTTTGCTTTAGAAAAAAGAATTTTTGAAAAAAAATAAGTAGATCCAAAGAGGCACAAAATTATAGCTTTTAAAAATGATTATGTCACTTTCGATAAGAACTGATGATCTCTTAAATGTAAATCATTCTTTCCACAGATAAATCATGAAATAAAATAGTCTATTTCATATGGTGAAAAAGTTTCAGGAGAGATGATAAACTTGGATGTGGGTTATTTGTTAGGGTATTATTGCAATCATTATGACAAGACTCACATTACACTTCTGCATACGTATAAGATTATAGCTTCACTAGAATTCTCAGTATATTAAGTAGAGAAATGTAATTAGACTGTGAAGAGAAAGTGAAGGTGACCTCTATTATCTTGTGGGACAGAGGGAGGACCTGTTCCTGTTCTTAACTCATAAGAGGACAGAAATAAGAGTTAAGCAGAATGTTCAGCCATGGAGGTACTGTGATCTGCATCTTTGGGAAGACATACAAGTCAGTGAGATTATAGATACATTTGAGTATTTGAGTATAGGATCATAAAAAGTCAGAATTGGAAAGTGATCCTCCAGACTAATTCCCATCCTTTTACAGATGAGGAAATTGTGGCCTGGGGAGATCCAACAACTTATCCAAAGATAGACAGGCAGTAAGTAGTAAAGAAAGGGCTAAAGCCTAAGTCTTTTGACTCTAGAGTCAACTGTCTTTTATAACACATTGCTTTCATTATATCACATAATCAAAGGCTCTCATATCATCCTGCATATATTTTCTTTCCTATCTAGGATCATTCTTTCATCAAGTTTTTTCAATAATTATTTATAGAAATGACATTGAAGTGAAATAACTTTTTATAAATCTCATTTTCCAAACAAGAAAACAATAAAAAGCATACTTAAAATATTAATTCATTAGAATCTCTGAGGTATTGAACAACATCAATATAATCAGTGCAATTTTCTATGAGAATCATATCAGAGGAAACTATTTGGAGCCCTCCTTTTGCACACAGAATTTAATACGGAAGTCTACTAAGGCATCAAGTCATTCTATGAAGGATACCTAAGGCATATTTTCATTTTTAAATTTCTCTCCTCTAAAACTTTAATTAACTTTGTACCCAGAGAACTGTATGAAGTTGTTATAACATATTAAAGAAAGCTCAAGATGAAGGAAGTACTCATGTGGTCACAAACCAATTAGCAGAAACACAGCAGTAAACATGGAGCCCACATTTGGAAAGAAAGAAAAAAAGGAAGGAAAAAGGAAGGAAAGAAAGAAGGAAAGAAAGAAAGAAAGAAAGAAAGAAAGAAAGAAAGAAAGAAAGAAAGAAAGAAAGAAAGAAAGAAAGAAAGAAAGAAAGAA
>NC_058132.1:477202923-477215323 GCF_016433145.1 Gracilinanus agilis
AAGAAAGGAAGGAAGGAAGGAAGAAAGAAAGAAAGAAAGAAAGAAAGAAAGAAAGAAAGAAAGAAAGAAAGAAAGAAAGAAAGAAAGAAAGAATATTGAGTATGTAATAAATAGTCATTGAAGGACAGCTAGGTGGCAAAATGAATAGAGAATCAGGGCTGGAGTTGGAAATACCTGGCCTCAAATCTAGCCTCAGACACTTCCCATCTGTGTGACCCTGGGCAAATCACTTAATCCCACTTGCCTAGCTCTTGCCCTTCTATCTTAGAGTTATTACTATGACAGAAAGCAGGTTTTTCTAAAAATAAATAAATAAATAAATGCTAATTGCCTGACTGACTTAACTTGGCAGAACAAGAGAAAGGATCTGAACTTTTAGTAGTTTTTCTTGTAATATTCCAATCAGAGCTTAATCACTATTCTGCTAACCAGGCTTTCATCAATTACTTTTTGTAATTTACTCTACCAATATTATACTACCATTGACTTGCCTTTCAACTCTGATAAGACCCTACAATACAACAAATTAGTCAATCAGTCAGTTATTTAAAATCTATCATGCATTCACTATGTGCCAGGTATTGTGCTACATGCTGAGGAAACAAAGAAAGGAAAAGGGAAAAAATAGCCTCTGCTTTCTAGGGTCTCATAGTCTAATGGGAAGACAACATACAAACAACTATGTATAAATTAGATATACCATGGTTAGTCTGAAAAATGCATATCAGAAAGTCAATTCTTCATTAGGGAGCATAGAGATTATTCATTCCAGCCTACTTATGTGTAGATGAGGAAAAGAATCCAGAAAAGAAATGGTGGCTAAGTACTTACCTAAATTGCACAAATTATGCTAGAATAAGATTGAAGAATGAGATAATAAACTCTGTCTAGAGCACCGAGGTAAATCACAAATCAGTTCAAGGGTATTCCAATAGAAAATGTCATCTTTTTTTTTTTAAACCCTTAATTTCGGTGTATTGTCTCATAGGTGGAAGAGTGGTAAGGGTGGGCAATGGGGGTCAAGTGACTTGGCCAGGGTCACACAGCTGGGAAGTGGCTGAGGCCGGGTTTGAACCTAGGACCTCCTGTCTTTAGGCCTGGCTCTTAATCCATTGAGCTACCCAGCTGTCCCATCCTTTTTGAGTATAAATCAGGAGCAGCACATCATGGTGAGGATATCAGGATGGCAAAAGAATGGATGAAGGTAAACCATGGGTGTTTCAGCAAAAAGATTAAACCAGAAAACTCAGACCCTATCTAGTCTATACTGGAAAATATTTATTTTATGTATATTTTAATTGCCTACTACTTATTCATGATATTTATATTCTACTTTTTCCCCTTTATAAATAAAGTTTTGTGGACTGGTACATTTACCTAGCAGGGGAAAAAGGAAAAAAAGATAGTGTTTCATTTAGGTGCCAAGACATGGCAGCAATGGCAACAGAATAAGGAAAGATAATTAGTCATCAACAAGATATAAATAATAATAATATCCAATAATTTGTAGTCTTATAAATTCTGTTCCCACAACATCACTTACTCTTTATTTTCTACTCCATGGCCACCACCCTAGTTTTGATCCTCATCTGTTCTAGCTTGAATTAGACTATCCCATTAAAGGATCTCCCTAACTTCTTTCTCTGTTTACCCAAATCTATCCTCCACACACCTAACAAAGGGATATTCCTATAGTACAAAGATGACCATGTCACCTACTTGAAAAAACTCCAAGAGCTTCTTATGAACATTAAGAACAAATTATATTTCTCATTTTAGGGAGGAAACAAGCATTTATTAAAAGCCTACTATGTGCTTGAGTCTGTATTATTTATATTTCCATATGCTATTTCATCTGATCCTCAGCAACCCCTAGGGAAGTAGGTGTTATTGTCGTGCTCATTTTAAAGATGGAGAAATTAAGGAAAACAGGTTTAGTGTCTTACATAGGAGCACACAGTAAGAATATAAGGTCAGGTTAGAATTTAGATCTTTCTAATTCCAAATCTAACTGTGACACCTGACTGCCTCTGGATTCTCATTGAAAGCCTTGAACAATTTGGCTCCAACTTAATTTAACAGACTTACACATTACTCTCCACATATTCTGTGGCACAACCAAATTGCCACATACCTTCTCTTTCTCACATAAATCTTATTTTCTTCTCCAACTTTTCTATAGATAAAACAGAAAAAGCGATGTCTTCAGTTTCCTATTACTCTTAATTTCTCTCTCTGTCTCTCTCTGTCTCTCTCTCTCTCTCTCTCTCTCTCTCTCTCTCTCTCTCTCTCTCTCTCTCTCTCCTAATAAAACTCTTTTTATATTCATGAGCTGATAGTTCTCCCAATAAGTGATTTTTTTTCTTAACCTTTATGTTTATGTCTCTTTCTTAAATAATCTAAATTTTTTCTCAAATAATTTCCACTGTCTATCTTTTATTCCTCAGAAACTACCAGTCCCAATAGTAAAATCCTAGTTATCCTATGTGTTTCATAAAGCTATAAATATGGATCTCTAGCACCTGCATAGAGGCTTTTGAAAAAGATGTAAAAAGAAAAAGGAAAAGAAAAGAAAAAGATATAATACTATTCTCTGCAATATAATGATCCAAGGGAATTCCAAAGTACTCATGATAAAAAATACTATCCACCTTCAGAGAAAAAATTGATGAAGTCTGAATCCACATTGAAGCATACTATTTTTCATTTTATTTTTTGTAGGGATTTTTGGTCTGTGTTTTCTTTCACAGCATGACTAATATGGAAATATGTTTTGCATGATTGCACATGGATAACCTATATCAAATTGCTTGCTTTCTAAGGGACAGGGAAGGACAGTGTGTAGGGAGAATTTGGAACTCAAAAATTTTAAATGAATGTTAAATATATTTTATATACAATTGAACAAATAATACTTTAAGAAAAAATACATAACAGGATCACAAACTTAAAGATTTAGAGTTAGGAATGACCAAAATAGCCAATTGTTTCATTTGTTTTTGTTTTTGAGAAGAAACAATTACCAGAGAAAAATGGTGATTTGCTCTACATGAGAAATAAGTTGAAAGGCTAAGATTTGAACCCTCATTTCTGACTCCAAATTCTTAGTTCCTTTCCATAAGTATATATCAAAGTGAGGATGAAATGAGAGAAGTGTCCATTAAAAGAAAAATAAAAGAATCTACTGTTCCATGATTGGTTTCAATTCCCATAGAACTTAGAGTGATTTGATAAATTGTGAAGTGTCATAGTCCGATAGCCTCAAACCCAAGTTAGGCATTGAGATAGTCAAACTGTCAATGTCTTATGGATAAAATAGTTCATGAAAATAAAACGAAGGGGGCAATTGAATGGTCATCTTCAAACTTCTTTTAGTAGTGAAATTGCCTAAAATATCCTGATAACTAACAAACGATTTTTCCCTTTTTACTATTTTGATTTAAATCATCTGGACAATGTGCTTTGTACATAGCTGATGCTAAGCAAATATTTTTGGATGAATAAATGGATGAATATTTTATTCTTTTTTCAGTGCTTATTTGACAGTCATCTTCAAGTATTCCAAAAAATACCTATGGCAGTTTTATTCCTCAGTTGCAATTCTTAGATATAATTCCCATCATTGTTCCTATTACCTAATATTTGGTCTTGCCAAGTCTATTTTTACTATTCACATTTTACTCCTTTACAAATCCATGGTCATAGTGTAGTTAAATTAAAATGCTACCCCAGACAACAACAACAAAAAAGCAATTTCATCAAGCCAAGCCTACCTAAGCTTTGGATACCTTGTCTGAGAATATGATGCATTTATTGCCTTCTCTCATTGCTGTTTGCTCTGTTTCACTTGCATTAATGTACTGGGAAGATTTGAATTCCATTTTCTTTTGGAGTCTTATCTGAATTGAGCAGCCTTCTTTACACTGCATGGTATACTTTAAAGGATTACAGCATGCAGGTGGAAATTTCCAACTTGATTTTGAAACCCTTTGAGGAAGATCTGAAAAATCTTTTCTTCCCCTTCCTTGTGACATTTCTGTCTGCATTCCTTTTTTAGATGGTAAGAAAAATAGCACATTTTCAAATTGGTTTGAAAGGTGGGAGCTGCAATGCATCACATTATTAGCACCTTAGTGATCCCAGGAAGCCAGTTTCTACTCTATTGTTAAAAGAATTTCAGAGAAAGAGATTCTACCATTATCCTTGAGAGATTTTAGATTAGTCTGGATGGAATATGAGGGAAAAGATTCTCTTGGAGTGTCAAACTGAAGTAGAAGTAATTGGATTACTCATATGATCTTTTCATTCACAATCTGTTGTGATTCTGTGAAACCTGGAACTTTAAAAATCATCCCAATAGTACAACAGGAAATTCATTACCCTAAAATGTAGGCTCAAGATAAACAACACCTATGGGAAACAATTTCCAGGGTGCATTCATATCTGCAGCTGTAAAGGGTCATCTTTTCTGTTGCTTAGGTTATATGTTAAAAGCAAGAAGTTATTAAAATACTTCTTTTCCCTCTATACCTATAGAAGAAAATAGCCTCCTATATGTAGAAGAGACCAGAAAGATTGTATTGTTTACCAGGGTATTTTCTTCCTAAATAGTCTCTTTTCCCATTGGATTTATTCCCATTGGAGTAGGAATACTCAGGAAGCCATCAGCATCTGTGTTGAATTTGCTTTACTGTATTCCTTGTCCTTGTGTTGCGCTATAAAATATTGTGTCTACAACTTCCTCAGATATTCCCTCAATCAATAGGGAAGAGTCTTAGAAAGCTGACTCAGATATGCAACCAGAGGAATTTGAAGAGTTTGAGCATTCTTCACTCTGTCTTGAAGGTGCAATACTGAGCACATCTACAGTATATGTGAGAATCCTTAAGGAGAAGAGGACATAGACAAGCTATAATCTCCCCTCCCAACTACCACTTTTTGCCTTCTCAGCAGGCACAAGTAGAATGCATAAAACACAGCATGGAAGGAAAGCCTGCAGGTCACCCAAACAGCAGTGGTCACAATAGATCTTACCTGGATTTCCTGCTTTCTCTTTCCCTACTGGAAAAAATTTCCCAACATCAATGTTTTTATTTATTTGCTTATTTGTTACTTTAAAATAACCAATTAACAACTTCCCTCCTTCCTTTCCCCCATTAGAGAAGGCATTATTTGACAAAAAGATAGATAGATAGATAGATAGATAGATAGATAGATAGATAGATAGATAGAATAATATCTTATTTTTATCAGTTTTTTATCTGGAGATGAATAGTTTCTTGTAATATGATGTCTAAGGCTTTTTCTTCATCATGGCTTTCAGGTAGTCCAATAATTCTCAAATTGACTCTCCTAGATCAATTTTCTAGGTTGGTTGTTTTTTCAATAAGATATTTCATGTTTTCCTTTATTTTTCCATTCCTTTGATTCTGCTTTATTGTTTCTTGATTTCTCATGAAATCATTAGTTTCTAGATGGTCAATTCTGATTTTTAAGACCTGATTTTCCTCTTTCAGTTTTTGGTCCGTCTTTTTCAATTGGCTCATTTCTTCTTACATCATTTTCATTTCTCTTTCCCACTTTTCCTCTGCCTCTCTTAATTGGTTTTTGAAATCTTTTTTGAGTTCTTACAGAGTCTGTGTCCAGTCCATATTTTTCTTTTGGACATTGCATATCTTTCCTTTGCTTTCACTCTCCCCTTCTATATCTGTACCTTGCTCTTTCTTTCCACAAAAATTCTTTAGAGTTAGGTGCTTTTATTTTGACTGTTGTTTACTCATTTTCCCTATCTAATTATAGGTAGGCTTGGGAGGAATGATGTAATGGTCTGAGGACTGAGTGCTCTGAGAGTCTCTTCCCCCTGCTGCTTCAATTGACCCTTGAGATGCTGATAATTTAAGCCTTGCCTCAAGTTTAGGTATATGCTTTTGATCTCACTTTGAACTTAATCAGGTCAGGGACTGATCAAATTCTAGCCCCAGATTTAGGCCCAAGTTTTTGGTCTCACTGTGTACTTGATCCAGTCAGGTTCACCTTGAATGTCCTGTCTTGGAGTTCTGCCCTGAGTTTTAGGCAAAAATATCAGTAATTAGAATTTAATACTATAAGCTACCCCAAAGTGTGAACTAAGTCCTTATTCCAAACCCAGACTAGAATTCCCTGGGCTGGGGCTCTGGACTTCTCCACAGGTTTGAAATTTCAAGGGGTATGGGTTGGTTTGTCCCATTAATTGCCCAAGCAGGATCTTAGAGTCTGGATGTTGACTTTGGCATAGGTTTCAAACCTCCAACAGCAGATGTGGGATTGGGGGTGTGTGGCTTGCTCTTGGATTGCTCTTCCCTCCTTGCTACAGCTTCTTGCTGGATCTTATCTCCTCTCACCCCAGTGCTCCAGATGTACTTTGCCTATATTTTGAGTTTTTCTTTTCTTGAAGATTGTTTTACTCTGTTTCCTTGTTGGTTCTTTCATTCCTGTATTTGTTTTGTGGTGGTATTTTAATCTTGGTCAGAGAGAATTCTCATGGTGGCACAGAGATGCTCTGGATTACTCCATCATCTTGGCTCTTCTCCCAGAACTGGAGACAGACATACACAAGTCATTCCTCAGTCAATATTTCTGGTGTATAAATGTTCTCTTAGTTCTGCTCATTTCACTCTATGTAATTTCATGTAGGTCTTTCCAAGTTTTTCCAAAAATTTCCTGTTTGTCATTCCTTATGGTTCAGTAGTATTCTACCACAATCATATATCACAACTATAACAGTGTTTTAAAGTCAACCTACTAGACTTTGGCAATAAAAATTACTCTTCTCCTTTATATTTTACAAGAATCCTACTCTAAAATGTTGGAAATGGTGGCAAAATCACTTCTGCAGTATCATCAGCCACTTTCTTTTGCTCCTTAACTAATCTTTGCTGACATTATTATGTAGCAATTGGAGGTAATGGACAGTAGAATCACAATTATATCTCCCACCATCTCTGACCTGTTCCACTCCTACATGGTTCTGTCCATGCCTCATCTACAGGTCATGGAAACTACTATATATAAAAACCTGTTAGTTGCTATGTAACCATGTGACCCTGTAGCCACCCAACATCTCCACTACCCGTGTTGAAGTATAAGTCGCATTTTACAATAGCAAAATGCTTTCAAATTTTACTGAAACCATAACACATCTATCTCAAATTCTGGAATGGATGAATTATTTTTATATTATATATGCATATATAATATACATATACATATAAAATATATAATTATTTCCAATTAAGTTCTTGCCTAAAGAACATGTCACATCAAACTACTTTTTGTTATACTGTCTCTTCAATTCTCCTCATCCATTTCTCATTGTTTTAGAAACTAACAACTTTCTTATTTAATGCTAGCACAGAATGAGGAGCATTGTGGGTGCTCCTTAAACATTTCTTGCTTTAACTAATTATTCTTAATCATCCAGAGGCCCAATACAACCCAGTTTACCTATCTTCCAATTTATTCTACTATGTCTTTTAGAAGTTTTACTCTGTTGGCAACAAATTCTGCTTTAGCCTCAAATTTTTAAGTCAATAGTGTTTGTCTCCCTTCTTTAACTAAAATTTGTCATTTAACTAAGGATACCACTTTCAATCCTCCACCCTCTTTTTTTCTATCACCAAGTGATCATTCCTTCTACCACTTTCCCCAATTATACAGTAACAGAAAGATGGGTAGAGATGTTCCTTGCTATGTATTGTGATGTCCAAATTATGATCTATCCCAAGTCCATCAATATGACATCGAATCTCTCAATATGTATGCAATCTGCTTGAATCCTTTCCTTATCAATTATCTACACTTTTTCAAAGCTTTAATATAAGACTAACAGTTTTTCTCTTTATCCTATCCTTTGCTATTTTCTTCAGGGATTTGTTAGCACATAAGAATTCCTCTAACGATCTATACAGACAATTCCTCAAACTTTCCAATTAGAACAACTTACTTCTGCATTTCTACTACAAAGATATGGTCACACTTAAACCTCACCATCATCTCTGAAAATTATGATATCTCCAATATCTAAGTCTCTGAAGTCCCACACTCCCCACTGTAACTTCTTAGCATGTCTCCCCTCCTCATTCTATTTTTGATTTTTCTTATATAAGAATTTAAATTTAGATTTTATGCTAAATATGAGAATTCTAAAGTAATATTGTGGTCCCTGATTTTAAAATATTACAGCTTAAATCAAAATGACTTTTAGCAGCTTTATTTACAAAGAGGTGGAAAGAGTGAAAGTGGAAAAATATAGATAAAGAGACAGAAAGTATTGCCTAGCTACCCTGAGTTTAATCCTAATGTCTCCAGACCACAAATGTGAATCCAAAAGAGAATCTCATCAGAATTCAAAGTCCTAATTATGAAGCCAAAATCCAAAGAACCAGAAGATGCTGAAGAATTCCCTGAGAACCTTCAGTGCACCCAAGGCTAAGACTGCCAAGAATCTCACCAGAACTCATGCTGAAGGGAATATCCCACTGAAGCAGTTTTGAGCAGAGAAGGTCTTCTCACTGAAGATCCAAGGAAGGAATTACTCCACTTACCACTCTCCTCTTCCAGTCTGGCTCAATAATGCAGAGAAAATGACTGAATCCTCGAGCTGACCTTTTTAAAGCAGTTTTCTCAATGTCACTTCTTGTTGCTCCCCCACTTATGGGAACCAATTGCAGTCTTTCAATTTGCCTAGCACTGCCCAAAGGGGTGGCAGTAGCCTGTGGAGGTATGAGCTTGCTCTAGTAAGTGACTCATGAATTCTATTACTTAGTGTTAAGTAGGGGTTCTTTGAGTTCTTGATTTGTTTAGCTAAAAATAGAGAAGAGGAGAGTTAATCCTAGCTTCAAAATCCCCCCTGTGATTCTTTGGGAGACTAGTCTCCCCAATGAATCATTTACTATAACTAGCTTATACCTCTAAAGATGTGCTAGATAAAGGTGCATACAATATTGCACTTTCTAAGAGGAAATTACAATATTTGGAGATAAAAGATAAATAGAAGAGAGAGAGCAAAGCCAATGTTTGCTATGCACATTGACAAAAAGCCAATTAGGAGTCAGTCCTCTTTGGCATAAAAATTTACATTCAGAATAAATGTGTTCAACCCCTTTCAGTTCAATCAATTACATCCCAAAGTTCATTCTGTATCTTCTGATGCAGTGGAGGTTTCTTTATGGCGCTTTCTTCAAATACTTGTATCCTTTGGTTCTTAGTCACCCAGTTAGAATTCTTGAAACCAGTTTTACTTGCCTTGCTTGATTAGTCATCTACCTTGTTTCTTTAGCTATTCCTCTAGAACTGCTAAAGCATCTGACTGACCTTTACTCACCTAAACATCCTTAACCTTATGCCAAAGTCAGTCTCTTCATTTAAACTTCTTAATTCTTACTCTAAAGCAGGTAAATATTACTGAAGAAATTAATTAAATTGAGCCAATTTAATCTGCCATAAATTAATAATATATCATTAGAACTCTAATATTACCTAGTAATACTTTTATTGTTATTATTATTATCATTATCATTATCATTATTATTATTTTATTAAGGGTAGACCCTTATCTACTTTTCATCTCATTTCTTATGGCAACTAGTCTAAATCTGTCCTTCTATATTAGTCCCTACTATACCTCAAATTCCATACTACACTAGATTTAGCTATTCACCTATTTCACTGAGAAATTGAAGACATTTGTTGTCAATACTTTCAGCTTTTATCCTCTTTTCTTTACTTCAGTATCATAGTACATTTTTTCCTCCTGTCCTCTAATCACAGAGGCTAGTCTTCTACTTGAATTCTTAATCCCCACTTCTGTTTCTACAGGGCCTTGCTCCAAAATATCATTTTACCTCATAAATCTTGAATATATCCCTGAGTGCTGGCTCTATCCCATCTACCTGCAAGCAAATTTAGAGCTTCCCAATTCTTAAAAACAAGAGAAAATGGAAATCCATTCTCTGGGTATTTCTAAACAAGGAAGTTACCACTTCTAAATATCTTCTTAAAAATTAGTAGCTGGGAGCATCTAAGTGGCTCAGTGGTTTGAGAGCCAGGTGTAGAGACAGGGAGGAGGTCCTGAGTTCAAATTTTACCTTAGATACTACCTTGCTTTTGTGACCCTGGACAAAAGTCATTTAACCCCCATTGCCTAGATCTTATCATTCTTCTGCCTTGGAACCAATGCATGGTATTTATTCTAAGGCAAAAGGTAAGGGATTTTAATAAAAAAAATTTTTAATGTATGTAACCAGAGGGAGCTATATGGTACTTTGATTAGAATAGTAGATGGGGAATCAGGAAGATTTGAGTTCAAGTCCTGCCTCAGGCATTCACTAGCTGTGTAACTCTGGACAAATAATTTAATAACTGTTTACCTCAGTTTCTTCTACTTAAAAATAGGAATGATAACAGAATTTACTGTGAGGGGTTGTTAAGAGGATGAAATGAGATAATTTTTGTGAAGCACTCAGCACAATACATTCCACATAGTAGTTGTTATATAAATGCATATTTCTTCCCTTCCACAAATGTTCTATTTCCTCATTTCCCTGCTGTTTCTTTCATCCTTCCAGCTGACTATCATTGATCTCACTCCACTGAATCTCTTCTCTAGAAGGTCACAAAATCATCTCTTTATCACCAAAACTTTTTTTTTCTGTCTTCATTTGCCCATGCTTCATTTTAGACCCTTCTTAGTGGACAGTCTTTCCTCCTTTATATTTCTCAAATATACTTTCCTGACTTTCTTCTTTCCCATCTAAGCATTCTTTATGTCCCTTACCAGCTCCTCCTTTTTTCCCCTTAAAATCTTAATATGAGTATTTTCAGATATGTCAATTCAATAAACATTGGTTAAGTATCTAAGTGCCATGCATTGTGCTAAGGGCAGGGGATACAAATAAAGGGGGAGAAATCCCTGCCCTCAAGGAGCTCAAAATGTAAAGGGGGAGACAGCATGTAAACAACTCTATACAAAGATGTAGCTAGGATAAATAGGAAATTATTTAATTCTATTTTCTTCTTTTTCTATATCCTCTCTCTGGGAAATGCCATTAACTACCACAGTTCCAGAGGAGTTCCAAATAATTATCTTTCTCTTTAAACCCCGTCTTTTTTATTATCTTACCTTTCTTTCTATGGCATCATCATTCTCCCACTGTCCCAAGTTTGTAAATTTATGGTTTACCTTGACTCTTCCCTCTGCCGCATTTCACCTATGCAATCTGTTACCTGGTATTATTGAGTGTACTGCCTCAAAAATTTTCATATATATCTGTTTCTCTTTAATTCTCTAATACCACTAGCCTGGTACAAGTTTCTAGTTTTACTCCCTTAAACATTAATAGTTTAATGATTCTTTTTTTTCCTTCATGCTCTTCTTCCTTTCACTCAAGTCTTCAAAAAATTGTGAGTAAATTGTAATGAGTAAAGACAAAGTAACTTTCTACTTGTCCTTATGACACTTTACATTTTCTCTGTATTAGTAAAAAAAATAATTTAGTTCAAAGAATAGTTTTTAAAATAAAGAATTATTTGTTTATTCAAGCACACAAATTATATTTTCTTAAACCTCTAGAAATCCATTATTAAAATACTATAACAACAACATCATTATTATAATAATACAAATAAACTTTTAAAATGTAAAATATTCACAGCCCATTGTGGCTGAATATTTTGAGATATTTAAAAAGAAACTTTTATTAAAACAAGTTTATTTAAATGAGCAAATATTTAGATGGAAATTACAAAAAATAATGCTATTGAAAAGTAATGATAAGTAAAGGACTATAGAATACAGTACTGTGTAGATGTTTATCCAATAAAGATTATGTGCATATATTACTAGCTAGCATATACATACCTACATGCATATATAGAAAAAATAGCATTTTTCTTTTAATTAATACTTGGATAAGAGCATGGAGAAATATTTCATTTTCTAGTGAACATTGATAATATTAATGGGCCAGTCCATCAAGTTATTTATCCAATAGATTTGTTTCTTTGTTAGGCTTTTACATTTAAAGGGGTAAAAAAGATAAGATTTCCCATCAATTTAGGTGACTCATATTGGTTTTTTTTAAAACCTTTAACTTCTGTGTATTAGCTCCTAGGTGGAAGAGAGGTAAGGGTGGGCAATGGGGGTCAAGTGACTCATATTGTTTTAAATATATATGATTTTTCAAAAATTTAACTATAATTAAATACTGATTTTAAAATGATTAAAAAATAAACTTTATTAAAACCAAGCAAGAGTTAGAGAAAATTACAAAATGTAAATTAAATGGTTTTGATTATATTAAACTAAAAAGTTTTTGTACAAACAAAAACAATGTAGTCAAAATCAGAAGGGAAACAACAAATT
>NC_058132.1:477218293-477227174 GCF_016433145.1 Gracilinanus agilis
TCGAGCTAACATAATAAAAATGACAGTTCTACCCAAATTAATTTACCTATTTGGCGCCATACCTATCAAGCTACCAAAAAACTTCTTTACTGAATTAGAAAAAACTATAACAAATTTCATTTGAAATAACAAAAGATTAAGAATATCAAGGGAAATAATGAAAAAAAAATGTGAAGGAAGGGGGCCTAGCAGTACCAGATATTAAACTATACTATAAAGCAGCAGTCATCTCCCCTGATTTTCCCTTAACATTTAACAGAAAACATTCTCTAACAACACTAAAGTGTTTAAAAGAGTCTAACACATAAGTCACACATTCAAGTGCAATTTGCTGAAGAAGATTAAAAAAACGGCAGAGTCCCAAGACATTGGAGAATCCTGGAAAATTACTGCCTCTGATGCTTCTAAGCTAGTGATGAGTCTTCATGACTCATCATTTACAACTGAGAGGGAAGACAGCAATGAGTCTTTCGCAGTAGTACAATCATACATTGGTCTATGGTTTCTTATTTGGAGAAAAAACATTGCTTAATAGAGATCTTTAAATACTCACTTTTGATCTGTTCTTCAAATTTTAATAGTATCAGGTCATCATGATATAGGTGACTGAATTCATAGACAGTTTCTCTAAAATAATGAAAAGTCTTTTGGGCAATTCAATCACTTTACATATTCAGCTGCTGCCCATCACTTTTTTTTTTAAACCCTTAATCTCGGTGTATTGTCTCATAGGTGGAAGAGTGGTAAGGGTGGGCAATAGGGGTCAAGTGACTTGCCCAGGGTCACACAGCTGGGAAGTGGCTGAGGCCGAGTTTGAACCTAGGACCTCCTGTCTCTAGGCCTGACTCTCACTCCACTGAGCTACCCAGCCACTCTACATATTCAACATCCTTAGTGTTTATGTATAGGTCATTATTATCTAGTTGAGAAGCCCAGACAAGGCAATTAACCAATTAAAGTATAATCTTAGAGTAGTCGCCTATTTTTTTAAGTGATGAAGATAGAAGACAATGTCTGAACAGTAAGTCTTCTTGTAAAAGTTATAAAAGAGGAAAAGCTATTGAACTTTTAATAAGTGATTTATAATACTAAATATACTGATATACTCCAAAGAAAATATTCATTCGGGATGGAAACAAAGGGTTCTAAAATATTGTTGCAAATAAAAATTTTAAAGGTAAACTGAGGGACAGGGCTCTAAGAAAAATTATCTTATTAACAGTGAAGTATATGACTTTAAAAAGTGGGTCAGATTGGCAACCTCAGTAAATCTAGAGTCATAAGGAAGGGATACTTTTTATTGACATACAACAAAGAAGGGTCTTAGTACGTGGGGAGCATAAGTGATAGGCTATTGAGTTGAAGCAAAAACATTTTGATTGTCTAGAGTCTAGACAAAAAAGAGTTGGGCTGGTATTCAAGTGAGACTAATCACCCCACTATCAATTAATCAATATTGATTATTTTATGGGACCTATCTGCACCTTGTAATCTTTGCAAGGGGTTAAAAATAATCAGATTTGCTGTCTCATTGGAAGAGAAAAAAACTCCCCTTTTTTACAAAAACAATCAAGGACAGAAGATATATCTTTTGGGAATGGTATAAATTTAACTCGTGGGCTTTAAATATAACAAAGAGACTCTGGAAGTATCCCAGAGGGTACCAGTGTGAGAGATAACAACTTTTCTTTTAATTATAACTATAAGATCATAGAAAGGTAACTTCTGGAATCATAGTAGAATTCATTTAATTGTCTTCCATATATTATGTCCAGTGGTTTACTTTTAGGAAAGGAATCTCCCACAATGGTTATGGTACTAGAAATATAGTAAGCAATAAAGGGATTTAAGACCTTGGTCCAACACTTAGCTTCAATTCTATAAAAATCCATGTATTATTTGTATCTTGCATCATTAGCAATCATTTGTCATATCACAGGTGTCAGAGTGCAAGAATTTATTTCTGTAAGGCTTGCCTGACAAGGTCAAATTTTGAGGATTATCATTTTTTCCTGGAATAAGATGCAAAGATTTTCAGAAAAAATAGTTGTTATTAGAGGCAAATTTATAAAATTGTTAAGTTACAAGAGTGTAACATCAGCTGCTCTAAGAAATAATATTCTATTTAAGTTCCCAAAACAAATATATACTTAAGGTGACAGAAAAACTTCTTAGGAAAGGAGATATATTGTTCAAGAAAAAAGCTTACAATTATTCTAATTGAAAAAAATAACCCTCCTATTTGTTTCACAGCACTGGTATGGAAATGCAGTTAAGTGGCTATAGTGACATGACATTCTATTTTCTTCAGTGTATAGAGAGGGGACAAAGAGAAGTTAAAGTGAAGACCATATTTCCCTTACTGATAAGAAATTTTACTGGGCAGAGATAATCTTTACCTAATTTAACCATAATCAGATTAACTATTAACTATTGAAGATCTGTTTTACTGACTCAGTTTAAATGGGATGGAGAAGAGTAGCTAACAACTATGAGAGTCTATGGGAAAAAATTCCTATTCCAATTTGACTAAAAATCTTAGTCATAAACCATCCTTTAGGAGCAACCTGAATCTAAAAGGGATTAAAAGTGTATTAAGGCATCAACTAAGTAGCTCAACAAATTGAGAGCCATGCCTAAAGATGGGAGGTCCTGGGTTCAGATTTGACCCCAGATACTTCCTGACTGTGTGAGCCTACACAAGTCACTTAACCCCTGTTGCCTAACCCTTACTAATCTTCTACCTTCGAACCAATACACAATATTGATTCTACAATAAAAAGTAAGCTTTTTTTTAGTGTATTAAAAAGTATATCTGTATCGAATTTTACTTTCATTGTTTTTATTTTTTAAAAACTTCTTCTAGAATATGATCATGGGAACATAGCTCTAGAATTGGAAAGAATCTTGGAAATCATCTAGTACAATTTCAACACATAAGAAAACTGAGGCACATTTTAAGTTATGGTACTTCCTCAGGGATGCACATAGGAAGAAGCAGAGGAGAGATTAATTTTATGTCTCCAAATTCAGAATGCTATTGTCCTTTTGGATTAATGTTGAAGTATGCTTGCTATCATAAAGTGTTATATTTTTATAAAAATTAAAAAGTCTAAGAAAGTCAGTAAAAAAGAAAAAGAACTAGGCAAAGATCTGAGCAAAACTGGCTTTATTATAGGAGCTGTAGTTTATAAAATCCAGTCTACCTACTCCCAGTATGGTCTAAGATCCAAAATTTTAGTTCTTTCAGACTTTATGAGCACAGGCAGTAACTGAATGCTGTTCAAACAGATGAATGGGAGTTATGGCTAGGGCAAGGTTCTGAAGAGGGGTGATCAGGGAACCTCCCCATTTCCTCTCTCCCTTTATTGGGTGACTTGGTCATGAAACTATGGAGTTAGAGGTTCGGTTTCCTTACGTCACGACTTCCAGAGCATGTGGCAAGATAAAAAGAAGTATAAGAGGCTTATTCAGCATTTCAGAGGCTCTGAATACTATTCATATTCTCATTATATCTTAGAGATATATAATATGATATATAAGTAATTAAAAGTTACTTCATTAAATTTCTTTTTACAAATCCATGGTTCTACTTTTTCTTGGTGAACTTTATCTATAAAGGAAGCTACACACTCCCTGCATCATTGTCTTGCTGTTGCAGAAGGGATAGTATAACTCAATGAAACTATGAGCTGTGCCAAGCTGGATTGCCCAAGATGAACAGGTCATAATAGAGAGTTCTGACAAAACTTGATCTGCTGAAGAAAGAAATGGCAAACCACTCCAGTATCTTTGCCAGGAAAATCCCATGAATAGTATTAAAACGTTAAAAGAAACAATATCAGAAACTGAGCCCCTCTAGTTAGAGGGTATCCAATGTGTTACTGGGGAAGAACAGAGGATAACTACAAATGGCTCCAATATTAATGAAAAGGCTGGGCAAAGGCTGAAAGGAAGCTCAACTATGGATGAGTCCAGTGATGAAAGGAAAGTCTGATACAGCGAAGATCAATATTACATAGGAACTTGGTATGTAATACCAATGAATCCAGATAAGCTAGATATGATCAAACAGCAGATGGAAAAATTAAAAATTGCACTCTTGAGTGTCAGTAAACTTAAATGGACAAAAATGGGTGAATTTAGTTTGGATGATCACTAGATCAACTATTTTGGACAAGAATTTCTTAGAAGAAATGACATAACCCTCATAGTTGAGAAAGGGTGAGAAGAGAGGTACTAGAGTAAAATCTAGCTGAGCTCTTTAAAACCCTAAAAAATGGGGCTGTTAAAATTCTGCACTCAACATGCCAGCAAATCTGAAAAGCTCAATAGTGGATGCTATATTAGAAAAGATCAGTTTAAATCCCCAAACTAAATAAGGCCAATAATAAAGAATATTCAATTACCAAAAAATTATGCTCATTCCACATGCCAGCAAGATTATGCTAAATATTCTGAACTACCAGAAGAACAGGCTGGTTTTCAAAGAGTCAGGGGAACCAGAGACTAAATTGTCAATGTTAGCTGGATTATGGAGAAAACAAGAAAGTTACAGAAAAACATCTACTTCTGCTTTATTGTCTATACTAAAACCTTTGACTGTGTCGGATCACAACAATATGCAGCAAGTCCTTAAAAAGATGGAAATACCAGATCATCCTTATTTGTCTCACTTATATGTGAGTCAAGAAGCAACAGTTAGAACAAAACTTGGAATGACTGATTGGTTTAAGATTGGGGAAGGAGTATGACAAGACTGTGTATTGCCACCTTATTTTTTTAACTTCTATGTAGTCTATCATGAGAAATGCCAGGCTGGATGACAAAATCCAGAATTAAGAGTGCCAGAAGAAATATCAGTAATCTCAGATATGCAGATATATCACTCTGATGGCTGAAAGTGAAAAGGAATTAAGAAGTTTCTTGATGAGGATGAAAGAGGAGTGGTTAAAAGCTATCTCGAAGCATTAAAAAAAGCCAAACACTAAGATCTTTGAAACTGGTCCCATCATTTTGGTGGTGCTTCATTTCTGAAGAGGACCAATGATATCACAACAAGATGGTACCTTGAAAGGCAAAGTTGTGCAAAATCATTTGACTCATCTTCCAGAGTCATCAAAGACCAGTGGCAGGGAAAAGGGCAAGATGACTGATGATAGCCCAGGATGCAATGAATGAACTTGTCTTTTGTGTCTGACCTAGATCTAATCACTCCACAGTGTCTACTTCTGCTTTCTTTATGGCCATTGGAACAAATTACTCTCATTCACCTCTTCCACTGGTAGAAGTCTTCATATGCCTGGGATAGACAATCTCATAACTCAGTGATGGGTTTGAGACCTGTCAGTTACCTTAGTTTAGCCCATCTTCCAGGACAGTTTACTGGGGAGTGTCCACTGCACATGTTACATCTTGGAGCCACAGGTGAAAGCTGGGTGGCAGGTAGATAACAAAGGAGGAAAGCAGGCCTGAAAAGGCGTCAGTCAGCGTTCACACCAGAGGTATATTTTCCCAGAATACCCCATAGGGTATACACAAAAAAAACCTAATAATTTCAAATTAAGTATAGGAGGAAGGAAGCCTGGGACTCTGAGAAACACAGGTGAAGAGTGAGAGATACAGGAGATGCTCAGTGCAAAGTTACAGAGATGGGAGATGTTATGTTCTATTTGAGGAACAGAAAGTACAATCGGTATTATAGGATTGTAGAATGCCTAAAGTGATGCTTGGCAGATCAGAAGGGGCCAGTTTGTGAAGAGTTATAAATGCCAAGGAGAAGAGGTTATATTTTATCTTAGATGAAATAAGGAACTCCTCAGATTTATGGGACATGGAGTAAGGCAGTACCATACTCAGACAGGCATGGACTTTAAGGAAAAATTCTGTGGCAGTTATATAGAGAACAAATTGGAATGAAGAGATCCTTAATATAGGGACCCCAAATATGTGGTTATTGTAATAATCTAAGTGAAAGGTGATGAGGGTCTGAGTGAAGGTTGTGCTTGTATGAAGGAAGAGGAAGGTAGGCATGTGACTATTGCAGCAGCAATAGAAATGCTAATAATTGTTCAAAGGTTAGATAGAGGGGGGAAGAGTGAGAAGCTGAGACTGATAGTGAGGTTGTGAATCAGAGTAACTAGGAAAATCATGAAAACCTTGCGAGTATGGGGACATTGAGTGACTCAAAGAGTCACAAGTCAAATGACTTGTCCAGTGTCACAAACAAATCTCTGTCAGAGGAGAATCAGAAACCAGCTCTTCCTGGTTTTGAGACCAAATATCTATCCATTCTATGCTAGTGGTGTGATTTGTCCAAAAAAACTAAAGCTGGTTCACAAAATATTTTGTACAAGTCACTTGATTCTCAATCCAACTTCTTTTTCTCTACTTATGCATGTTACCTTTTAGCTATAAGGTTCAGCCTCATTGCCTTTCCTCATGTTTTTTCAGAAATGTTAACATGTAATCAAACTTTCATTTGTTATTTCCTTATTGTCTGATAGAGCTGTTAAAGATTAATATGAACATTAAATATGAAAAATCAGACCAGAGCCAGTAAGTTATCAAATTTTTTTCTTTAAACTATATGTAAAAAAAAACTATTAGAAAAACCTGGAGAAGTGAATCCTCTTCTATTTTTCTATTAATTCTAATCCTTTATAATGGCTTTCTATTGAACCATGACATGTCTGCTCTTTTAAGGTGTTACATGTGTTAAAATGTCATATCAGAAATTATAATTAAAAGCATCTTTCACTGGAAGCTAAAAGAAAAATTTCATGATGGCCTCTCTCTACAATGAAAAATCTGAGGTAATTTAATTTTTTGAATCTCAAATGTCAAGATGGAGAAATTAAAACCAACATTCTAATGTGAACCTTCATGAATAGTTTGGATTAATGCAAGTTTAATTCTAGTCATATAATATTAAGTCAGCTGGGATTGTTGATTGTCAAGTTTTTCGTATGGCTCTCATATCTATAATAAACTGTCAAGCATGGTTGAAAAGGCAGTCAGTAACAATAAGGCCATTTGGCAGCAAAATCTATGAGTCAAATTTACAAGTTCATAGAGTTTACTTCATGCACTGAGATTTTCAGGAGCTCTTCCTTAGCATGTTATTGCCACTTGTGAAACAAGGAATTTAGATCTTTAAATACCAAATGGCAAAGGGTGACCTAGTGGACAGTAGAAGATGGATGTTGTATTTGTACAGAATCAAGGAATTAATGATTCTACCTAAATCTATAATAGAGAGTAAAGGCCATATGCCTCTTGTGGCTACTAAGGATATCAGGAACAAACGCTGATCAAGGACCTATGTTCCCTCAAACTACAAAACAACTGATACCTACCAGTGAGAATTGCTTTACAGGAAGGTTAAATAGAAGGCTACTGCCTAATATGATTTGAAAGGTGACCTAAAAAAACTTTTCTTGCCTACCACAAACCACAAAGATATAGATATAGATAAAGACACACACATATATATTATCTAGGATAGAATTATAGACTGCATGTTAAGATTGTAGGGAAGATATATATGTATGTGTACATGTACACATATTTAGATACAACTTTATATATATATATATATATGTATATATATATATATGTATATATATTTTCCCTACTATTTCAACATAGTCTATAATTCTATCAAAATAATAGGATGGAAGAATCATTGATTTTAGAATTGGAAGGACTTTGCAGATCATTGGAACCATCTTTTCATTTGACATTTATGGAAACTGAGGTATCGAAAAGTTAAATGACTCTTCCCTGATCGTACATCTAATAAATATATAAAGCAGAACTCATACCAAGTTCTTCTTCATTCCAAGTGTAATACTTAATTCTAAGTTTTTACTTTCAGTTGAGGGACTGAATATTGTCCAGATTGTGATAGGGAAGTTTATGGACAACACATAAAGTTTGCCCATATGTACATATATCTAGGACAAGTCATTAACTGTGACATAGTTCTGTGATAGCATCTTTTATTCCAAAATTGTTTCATAGATCATTGTTAGTTATGTGTTGCTGCCTGCTCACATTCAGCATGCTGAATTGATACTAAAAATGTAAAAGTAATTGAATGAAAAATTGAACAGGGAAAGATGAGAAGGTTGCACTGATTTGGGAGAAATTGCAAAGTTGAGCCCAAACATCTCTCTGGAAAAAAAAACACCCGTATTTTTTTAATTAAAATTTTCTTTTCAGTGTTATTGTCTCTATTATATGTTAGTTTTTGACAAATAGAAAAAAAGATTCTTCATAAAGGAGACCTAGGTAAACGATCATCATGACTTACTGGGTATTCAAGGAATAGTATGAAGAGAATAGAGACAATTTAAGAAGATGAAATGGGAATTGAAAAGGCACGACAAATAGCAACATTTTCTTCAAGTTTGTCTAAATGTAGCCCTGTCATCAATGAAAATGTCTTTCTTCTAAAGGGTGATATCATAAGCAAATTAGAGTAGCGTGGAATACTTTACTATCAGTTCTATGGATAAGGGAAGAATCTAGCACCAAACAGGAGATAGATCATAGCATGCATAATAGATAATTATGATTACATTAAATTAATAAGGTTTTGCACACACACACAAAAACTAATTCATAATTGGGACATTGATACATTGCTGGTGGAATTGTGAACTGATCCAACCATTCTGGATGGCAATTTGGAACTATGCTCAAAGGACTATAAAAGAATGCCTGCCCTTTGATCCAGCCATACCATTGTTGGGTTTGTACCCCAAAGAGATCATAGATAAACAGACTTGTACGAAAATATTTATAGCTGTGCTTTTTGTGGTGGCAAAGAACTGGAAAATGAGGGTATGTCCTTCAATTGGGGAATGGCTGAACA
>NC_058132.1:477228884-477241112 GCF_016433145.1 Gracilinanus agilis
AAACCCAAAGAGCCCAACTTTGGGGACAAAAATCCACTATTTGACAAAAACTGTTGGGAAATTTGGAAAACAATATGGGAGAGATTAGGTTTAGATCAACATCTCACACCCTACACCAAGATAAATTAAGAATGGGTGAATTACTTGAATATAAAAAGGGAAACTATAAATAAGTTAAGTGAACATAGAATAGTTTACTTGTCAGATCTCTGGGAAAGGAAAGACTTTAAAACCAAGCAAGAGTTAGAGAAAATTACAAAATGTAAAATAAATGGTTTTGATTATATCAAACTAAAAAGCTTTTGTACAAACAAAAACATTGAAGCCAAAATCAGAAGGGAAATTGGGAAAAATCTTTATAACAAAAAACTCTGACAGGGGTCTAATTAAATATACAAGGAGTTAAACCAATTGTATAAAAAATCAAGCCATTCCCCAATTGATAAATGGGCAAGAGACATGAATAGGCAATTTTCAGATAAAGAAATCAAAACTATCAAGAAGCACATGAGAAAGTGTTCTAAATCTCTAATGATTAGAGAAATGCAAATGAAAACAACTCAGGTATCACCTCACACCTAGCAGATTGGCTAAAATGAAAGAAGGGGAGAGTAATGAATGCTGGAGGGGATGTGGCAAAACTGGGACATTGATGCATTGCTGGTGGNAAGAGATCATAGATAAACAGACTTGCACGAAAATATTTATAGCCATGCTTTTTGTGGTGGCAAAAACTGGAAAATGAGGGTATGTCCTTCAATTGGGGAATGACTGAACAAATTGTGGTATATGCTGGTGATGGAATACTATTGTGCTCAAAGGAATAATAAACTGGAGAAATTCCATGTGATCTGGAAAGACCTCTAGGAATTGATGCAGAGCGAAAGGAGCAGAGCCAGAAGAACATTGTACACTGTGGTAAAATTGAATGTAATGGACTTCTGTACTAGTAGCAATGCAATGATACAGGACAATTCCAAGGGACTTATGGAAAAAAATGCTACCCACATTCAGAGGAAGAACTACAGGAGTGGAAACAGAGGAAAAACAACTGCTTGAACACATGGGTTGAGGCAGACATGATTGGGGATGTAGACTCGAAACTATCACACCAATGCAACTATCAACAATTTGGAAATAAGTCTTGATCAATGACACATGTTAAAACCAGTGGAAATATGCATCACCCATAAAGGTTGGGGGGAGCTCGGGGGATGAAGGGGAAAGTAAAAGCATGATTTATGTAACCATGTTAACTTTTCTAAAAAATAAATACTAATAAATGTTTTTAAAAATCTATGAAGAATTCTTATTGAGGATCACCAGAAGGGCAATGGAAAAGTTTCTGGTTAGTAAAGGAGAACAGCAAGGAAAGTTTTTTGGATATCAGATAGGATTGATCTTCTTATCCAGGGAGCCAGAAGGAAAATGGTTTAATGTTTATCCAATAAGAAATCTGATTATAAGGTTGTAAATACAAGGAAGGGACACCATGGGGAAGCCAGAGAAGGAAGGACTTGGCACACAGCCTGTGATCCTCTGCCCAGAGCTCATGATGAGGAACCAGATTCTAAAAGTGCCACCAAAAACTAGGAGAATTTTATACATAGTCACAACCATAATGTATGATGATAAACTGTAAATGACTTCACTATTGTCAGCAATACAAGGATACAAGGCAACTCCAAGGGACTCATGATCAAAAAGGATACACTCCACCTTAGAAGGAACAAAGTCCATATGTAGATTGAAACATACTGTTCTTCACTTTATTTCCTCCATGAATTTTTCTCTAGTGCAAACAATATTTGTCTTGTTTCACAACATGATGAACAAGGAAACATGTTAATGACATGATAATATCCGTCCAACATATATAGTATTACCTAACTTCTTGGGGAGAGATGGAAGGGAAAGAACATGGATTGGGCTTAAGCAACTTTCCTAGGGTAACACAGTGGAGAAGTTTCTGAGGTCACTTTTGAAACAGGACCTCCTGTCTCCAAGCCTAACTGTCTATTCACTAAGCCACTTAGCTGCCCTGCTACTGTTTGTTATATTTAAACAAACCAGAACTAAGTTACTGCCTTTGAATCAGCTTCTGAATTCATTAAGAATGGTATCAACTTGGTGGCTAGTATACAGTGACTCAAGAAAATGTCTATCCTCCTGAGTCACTTTCTAGGAATAAAAAAAAAAGTTTAGACCTTGTCTATTTCTTCCATAGTGTACATGTTGAGCTTGGAATCATTGATCTATACCCAGAATCCTCCTTCAGAATTATAACAGGATACAGCTTAACATTCTGAGGCAAACTGTTTTCTATGATGCATCACCACAACAGATAAATCAGAGTCAAAGCAATCTGGCTTGAGACTTTAAAGGCTCTGTGACAATAGGACACTATGCTTAGAATTTTATCAAAGTCAACATGTCTTCCTATTTTTCTAAGATTCATCCTGACCACCTTAATCATTTAATGCAATATTTCCCAAGGCATCATCTTCAGACCTCTTAGTATCCCTGAGTCTGTCTTGCAAGGTCTACAAAAGTCAAAACTATTTTCTTGATAATACTGAAATGCTATTTGTTCACTAAAATACTCTTCATTTTTCTAACTACATATCTGAGTGAGGCCAGATTTTCTTCATATAGTTCAACTAAAACAACATATTGCAATAGATAAAATACAGAAGCAGATATAAGAATTCAGCTGTCAGTGATGAAGTAGAGGAAGGAATACAGACACCTGACAGATCACAACTTAGGAAGTTTATTCCAAGGCATGCAAATGTGTTTGACTCCTCAATTTTTCAGTCTCAGGGACAAATATGGGCAGTGGTGATATGGACATATGGTGGGATGCAAACCCTCATCAAGAGCTATGGGTTTTTGCCTTCATATCTGATTGTTGAGGCTGAGTATATTCACAGGGACTGAGTAAGGAGTCCATCAGGGGTACCCTTAACAATGATACCCTCCCCTCCCACTGTCACAAGAGGATTGTGTTTAGGAAAGTTTCTAGGTTTGCATACCTAGATCAGGTGAAGTTTTCTAAACTGATTATGACCAGGAGACTCTTGCATTCCTTGACTAAATAAAGATGACTAAGCCAGTTATTAGGTATATAGGTGGTGAATTAGTAGTCAAACATGGAATCATTTTTATTAACGAGAGCCATGTAATTGATCATTCTTCATATCTACTAAACCAGACATTAACGAGAATTGAAAAAATGCGTAGAACAATGCCATTCTCCTCAGTTTTAAAATTTTTGAAAATATAGTTATTTTTCATAAAAATATTATTTATTAAGACAAATAATGGATTTATTGCCATTTTAAATAAAATAATAATTATGTATTTGAAAATTTATGTTTAAATTTTGAATAGCAAATATTGATGTCTATACATTTTAAATAAAAACTCTTTAAGGGGGTTATGTAACTTTTAAGAATATAAAGGAGTCCTAAGACCAAAAAGTTTGAAAATCTTTCATTTAAGATACAGAAGAGGGGGAAGCTGGGTGGCTCAGTGGATTGAGATCCAGGCCTAGAGAAGGAGGTCCTAGGTTCAAATCTGGCCTCAGACACTTCCCAGCTGTGTGACCCTGGGCAAGTCACTTGACCCCCATTGCCCAGCCCTTACCATTCTTCTGCCAATAACCAGTATTGATTCCAAGACAGAAGGTAAGTGTTTAAAACAAAAAGATATAGAAGAGTCTAAATGTCAGAGTAGATAGGGCTTTGCCAGGCCTGGAGTCAGGAAGACGTGGATTCAAATTGGTCTTGGACCCTTATAGGTCCACCTTTCAGTAAAAAAGGAAAAAAACTATTAGGAAACCATTTCTTTTCCACTGTAATGGCATCTTTCTGAAAATTCGAGTAGATAGGTTTCAGAAATTCTATAATATTTGACCAATTATTACATGGAAAATATAAACAATGAACAGGATTCCATTCTGCCTCTATTTTTATCTGTGCTTTCATATATCTCCTTAGGGTGAGAGAGGTGAATGTCATAAGATAGAAAGGGAAGGGAATGAGGATTTTAATAAGCACCTACTATGTACTATGTGTTAAGTGTCTTATAAATATTATCTCAGAACAAAGTGTATGCTCAACATGCAGTGAGAGACCTCTCACTAAAAGTCCCAAACAGAAAAGATTGATCTCTTGATATACAGGAATTGTACCAGTTGCACCAAATGTATATAATCATTTCCATTTGGAGCTGCCATCTTTCTTTCCACCCAATTTTGTTTCACAGGCTCAACCACTTAATAGCTTCTCATATTGAACTTATATGTCTCACTGCAATTCCAGCTCATTTTCTTTTGTCTTGTCTTGCTATTAAGTTCACAGTACTTTATTCCTAACTTATGGAGCAGTGTGCAAGTTATCATTGTGACTTTTTGTTAGAGATCCTCAGGACATGAAGAGCCTGAATTTATTTTAGAGGTACTTCAACTTCCCTCTCCCTTACTCCCTCAGTATTCCCTCTTCTTTCCTCCTCCTTCTTGTTCTCTACCAGGTATAAAGCCTGCCTTCTCATATATTTTTAATTTTTCTAATTTTTGTCTTTTGATTTTGCTCAACAGTAGTTTCCTCATAAACTCTGACTTTCATTGAATCGTCCCTTTAAAAAAGAAAGACATATTCAATTGTCATAAAAACTTCATCTAACATTGTATGCCATATTCAATATTTGCAGTCCCCCACACCACCATTGAGAGGAACAACATAGGATATGCAATTCACTAATTTGTTTCTTCAAAGAGATAGATTTGTCATTAAAATAAATTAGAATAAAAAGTAAAATAAGCAATCAGTTAAAGCTTTTGACTATCTTTTAAATTCCATTTCATTTATATCATTAAAGCCCTTGAACATAGTATTCTTTAGTTTACTTCTACCTTACACTCTTTTCATTTCATATAAACCCTCAGTTTCCTGCCATTCTCCTAAGACAGACCTACAAGAAGAAGAAGGAAAAAGAAAGTTCCAGTAAAGGTACATTTTTCTCTAGTAAAAATTAAATCATTTGACATAAAATGATAATTTAATGGACATATAGAGAACTTTAAGGGTTAAAAAGCATTTTACATTTTTTCAGTTGGCCTGCACAACAACTCAAGAAGGTATTAATATTCCCATGTTTCACATGGGAGAGAACTTAATTTGTGGGCCCAGAATCACACAGCTAGTAAGAAAAGAGTTCCAAAGCAGCTTTTCCAGATGCCAATACCAGTGCTATATCCATTTTGCCACACTGTCTCATAAGCAATGTTTAACCTTTTTCATGAAGTACATAATAAACAAAAAACAATATCAACACATGTTAGACACTTTTATATATTTGCTTTCCATTTATTGGCCATTCTCTCCAGGATACAGCATGCTACCTAGTGCCAGTAGACTCCTATATACTTTGCTATAATAGCACAGTTTTTCACTTATCTCTGACAGTCATTACTAAAACTGAAAACTGTTTTCAGTTCAAGACAATCCTTTGGGCAGGAGGTGCTTGTAGCAATGCAAGGTGACCTGCATATCTTTGGATAAACTTGTAGATATCAATGGAAAATTTTAGACAAGACTTCAGTCTAATACCTTTAGTAATATCTAAAAATTCTGCCAACTTTTTTCCAAGTAGAATAAAGCTATGGATGAATAGTTGAATGAATGCCAGAAGAAATATTATTAAATACTCAATATGTTCAAAACCCTTTTCTAAATGTTAGGGATACAAAGAGAAATATAAGACAGCTACTGATCATAAGGAGCTCACCTTCTAAGAGGGGAGACAATAAAAATCTTTCAGATCTTTGTCAGATAGAATTAGTCTATGGCATTTGTTGTACAATGGCAAAGGAGATGGTGAAGCATCTTCTTTAATGCTGTTTACATTAGTAAAATTATATTGATTTCAGATATTGAGCCATTTGATAGTGCCAATGACTTTGATGATAAGAATTTTCTTTTCTGAATTTTACCTAAATAGACCAGCACTTTAGACATTCTATAACCCCCTTGACTTTTTTCTAAGAACTACCAAAGTGATTGGCACCCTGTTGAACAAAAGAATATATTCTCTGTCTTCTCCTGCCTCATGAATCTGATAGAGTCACTAAAAAGAGGGAAAATTGTAAGTCAAAAACCATTCAGCAGGCAATTGGAAGCATCTTGAATTTGTGGCATGATATACCTACTGACCATCATTTTTTGTTTTTCTGTTTTTACCCAGTATTTTCTGTGTCACACAACATCCCGATTTTCCCAGAAGTCTTTCATGTCACTTCTTTAGAAGATGCTTTCTACATCCATCTCTAATTGCTTATAATGCATATCAGATATAAGAGACCTAAAATTCACCACTAAAAAGTAGTCAAACATTTTGTTCTCTAATTTTAATCACTTGGGTAGGAAACCAAGAGGAATGGAACCTACAGTTTATTGCAGAAAGATCTATCATTTCTAGTTACCTATAGTAGCTCTTATTTCCACTTCCTTTGTTATATCAACTGGTAAACTATAGTTTCTGATTGCATCTCTTCTTTGGTTCATTAAGCAAACAGGTTTCCATTCTGCCTATATGTTTTGTCTATGCTTTCAAGCATGTTTTTAGAGTGATGAAGGTGAGCCTTGGAAGATAGAAAGGGAAGAGAATGAGCATTTTATTAAGCACACATTATGAATTATGTGTTAAGGGCTTTACAAATATTATCTCAGAACAAAGTATGTCCCCAAAATGCAGTGAGAGCCCTCTTACTAAAAGTCCAAACCAGAAAAGATTGATCTCTTGCTATACAGAAATTGTACCAAGCATTGTCATAACATGTATCCAGGTAAGGAAGACATAGGCACACCTGTAAATACACACACACACACACACACACACACACACACACAAAACTCTTTGCAGATTAACAGAGAGGAGACACATTCTTGACAAAGAATGGATATTTTTTGGAAACTCAAAGCAGTAATTATTTACATATTACTCTCGTTCTTTAGATGGAGCAATAGCGTTGATAAAGAAATAAAGAACTACATAGAAAACTACTACAATTGTATCTCTTACAACTTACTGTAGCATCTCTTTTTAGATTCTGTGACAATTACTGGTTCCCTTTCAATGAAGGAGAATTTATTCCTTTATGTATATAGCTTTTGTAGAAAGGTACGTAGCTTTTTTTTTTAAAGATCACTGCAATATGAGTCATTTGTTTGATATGAACAGACACACTGAAGTAACACTAAACTACATATCAGAATTTCAGGTGGGTCAGCTACTTATCTTGGGACTTTTACAATGATAATTTCCTTGTTTCCCCTCACATCAGGGTTGAGCCTCACTAATTCCCACAGAAGAGGTGATTCAAACATTACCTTACAATGCAGCCTTCAAAGGCTAAATTTTTTGTCATTTTTTGTTTTTTGGGTTTTTTTTTTGCAAGAGGAACTTGCTTTGGAGTCAAAGGACTTGGGTTTGCATCCTGCCTCTTAGTTTTATTTATTTTGGGGCAAGCCACTCCATATTTCTAGATCTCAGTTTTCTTATGTATAAAACAAATCTCTGAGACTTGTTTAAATTCTAATCCTTCATCCTAGTTTCCAATACTGAAATTAAGATAGGAGTCTATTTGGGCAATTTTTTTTGTTTCTTCTAGTTCTCTTTAACTTCTTTCTTCTTCCCTAGTCAAATATTAATCAATTATGAGAAAGTGGGAAGCTAGTCTTGTTTTTGCAAGTAGAGTCAGCTACAGTTTTTGCTAGAAAAAGTAATCATCTTGAGGCTTTTTGAGCTCTTGAAAGCCCTTGATATCAGCACAATCATTTATCTTGTTCAATCATGTCTGGTTCTTTGTGACTCCAATGGGCATTTTCTTAGTAAGGATATTGAGTGATGTGCATTTCCTTCTTCAGCTTATTTTTAGAGAAAAAGAAACTGAGGCAAACAGGGTTAAGTGACTTACCCGGAGTAATGGATCTAGTCAATGTCTGAGGACAGATTCAAACTAGAAGATGGATCTTCTTCACTCCAAGCCTGGTTCTCTATCCACTGCACCACTATCTGTCCTAATAATCATTTACTTCAGTTTTTTTTCTAACTTCAATAAAATGGAAAGTTGTTTTTTTTCTTTTTTTAACTGTCTAGGTTGTAGTTAGGAACTTAATGTGAAGAAGCTCTACATTCTCCACCATCCCAAAGTGATTATCCCATGCCCTCAAGCATTCAGACCCTGTAACTGATGGATTTTCCATTTTTAACATGTACAGCTCCTTCAAACACCAGCCTTCTGAGACTGATAATAGGCACCTTCACTTCCAGTGTCTGACACTTGCAGATTTTGTAGCATATCAATAACCTACATAAACCAGAGTTGAAGTTTCTTCTTTCATGCTATGTATCACCTATCATGCCCCCCCCATTCAGTGTATCCATTTAGGAACAGCTGTAACATCTCTCTCATGGCTTTTCCAGGGGTGTGGGATCATAATTCTGACAACCTAAGCACAATAGGTTAGTACTCATCCATTCTAATGATTTTTAACATATTTTACATAGTTCCTACTTCTCTCCCAAGATAGTTTGATATCTTTGTGTTTCAGGTAGGAAGTTTTGTGATTACCTTCCTTACTTCCCATCTGAAAACCAGATATATTGCCAAGGAATTTGGAAAGTTACACTGTTCTGCTTTGTCTTCTCCTGTATTCTCTACCTATTTGTCATTCTATAACAGACTAAATATTACAAAGAAATATAGGAAAACTACAAATTAGTCATTCCAAAAATAAATAAATTAAAGTAGAAAGTTTTAAAACAAAATAAAGACAAAAATGATGAAAAAAGTGGCAACTTAACTGGTAAACAAAATATTTTAAAGACCAAAATATTAATAAGCTATTAGAAAATACAACTGATTTATCAAGATAAAGATGAAAACAGAAAGCTCATAATTGATTGAAAGAAATTTAAAAAATATTCAGAATTTCCTAAACTCATTGAAAACAAAAACTCAGTAAATATTTTCAAAAATATACAAATAAACAAAAATAAACATAGTATCAAAACAATTAAATCTCAGAAAGAAAAATTAAAGATTTAAATGTAATCTCAAAAGGGAAAAACCCAAGAACATATTGACCAACAAATGAATTCCATCAAATATTTGAAATACCATTCCTTATACTAATTAACCTGGTCCCCCCAAAATAAAAGAATTTACTCTACCAAATGCTTCCCTAGGGACAAACAAAGTCCTAATGTTTAAACAAAGAGGATATGAAGCAGAGATAGATAATTAATGACCAATATTATTATTGAATATTAATGAAAAGTTAAGGTTAAATACTTATTAGACATAAACAAAATTATTAATACCAGGTATGTAAGGATGTAAGGTTCAATTGGGTAAATTTGTTATTAACTATTTTAATAACAATACCCACAAACCAGATGGTTATATTATTAGATAATGAATTATGCTTGGAGAAATATACTTCTCTACTTTTGTTTGAGAAAGCTAAACTATAAGGAGATTCAAGGACCTTTCTAAAGATAATTAAAAACACTTTAACTAAAACCAAGCTTTTTAAAGGGAGAATAATTAGAAACTTTCTCAATAAGAATAAGAGTGAAATAAGTGTATCCACTGACACCAATATTGTGTGATGAAATATAAGATAAATAAATAAAAAGAATAATCGTAGACAATAAAGAGGCAAAAATTTTTCATTATAAAGATTATATTGAAAAGTGGCATATGCTATAAATTGCAATCAAACTTTTAGATAGTTGTTTCATTTCCTTCTAGTACTTTGATTAATGGTATGGTAAATGATGTTATAATTGTTTGCTGGGATGCATCTACTTAGATGAAACAATACAACAGCAATAGTAAGTATACCCAAGAAGAATCTGGAAAGGACTTAAATTTCTCTTAGGCTCCTTTAATTCCATGTCAATCCTTCAAGACTAGCTCTTTGATAAGGGGTTAGTTAACCGAGAAGTCCTTTTGGGAGGCAGGACTCAGAGTAGGGGTGGATTACTTTGCTCTTCAAAAACAGAGTACTTTCACCTTGGAGGGCGGGGAGGGGAGAAGAGCTCAATTAGGATAATACTACAAAGTTAGGGTTCCATAACAGTTCCTTAAGTGATGAGATTCACTGGGAAGGTGAGTTTGTATCTTTAGAGTACCTTCCAAATGAAAATCAGGATGACGAGAAAATTTATAGGTGGAGGATTGTTTCTTTCTGGATGAGAAAATGCCATATTTGGGCCTCAAGAGAATTATAGGATTTCAACAGGTAAGTTTGGAAAGCCAGAAAGTATCTCTTAAAAGGATGGTGGCTAGTGAAATTAAATGAACTGAGGCTGGAAAGGGTGAAGAAAAAGTAGATATTACAGTCTAGTTTGGTTATAATATAGAGAAAATAACCCTAGAGGAGAAGGCTAGAAACAAATTGTGAAATGTTTTGAAAGTCTTCCTAAGTATGTTTAATTTCTTTGGAATATATTGGAATACAACCACATATTTGTTGCATGGGAGAGTAATATAATCAGATCTATATATCAGACAGAAGGGTGAAGGATGTGCCATACCTATCAAACTACCAAAAACCAGTTTTATAGAGTTATTAAAAATTATAACAAAAATTCATCTGGAAGAACAAGAGATCAAGAATTTCAAGAAAAATAATGTAAAAAAAAATGTGAAGGATGGGGGTCTAGCAGTGCCAGATCTTAAACTGTACCATAAAGCAGTAGTCATCAAAACAATATTGTACTGGGTTCCTGGTTAAGATGGCAGCAGAGTAAAAAGCAGCTGCTTAACCTCTCCTAACAGAAACATATAGGACTCCTCAAGAAGACATAAAAACAAATCCAGAGGAATGAAGGGACCCCACAACAGGGTGCAACATTGGAGGTATGTGGAATCAGGGCATTTCCATGCTATAAAGGGGTGAAACAGCTCTCACTAAAACATGAGCTGAGCAACCCCCTCCCCCAACCCACACCACCTACAGTGCCAAAGCCAGCTCACAAGAGTTAGAGCAAGTTTGGGGCACATATTAAGTCCTTGGCAGCTACCTGGGGTCACCAGGGCCTGCCCCTGAGAGCAGCAAGATTTAAGACCCCAAGAGGCTAAAGAATGCACGGACTTTGAACACAGACCCAGAGCACAGGCACAAATGCAAGCAAGGACACAAGCCCAGCCACAGATCCTAAGCGCAGGCAAGGACTCAGATCCTGAGCACAGGCTCAGACCTTGAGTGGGGACCCAGTGCAGAGAGGTGTACAACTATGAAAGCAATGCCCTGAGACTGTTAAAGGAGCCTTGGGCAGAGGAACAAGCAAGAGGACCACCAGGAGGCTTGACCATAAGAAAAACAAGACCTGAGACTTTAGGAACCTAAAGAGTGCAGACAGACCCTAAGTGTGAGGATAAACCTGAGAGTATGCAGGGCTAACAATGGCAAGCCATCCACAAGAACCCCAAAAGAGAAAGATCATCAAGAAGAACTCTGTAACACTCGACAACATTTACACATATAAAATCCAGACAACAGAGCAAACAGCAGAGGAGAACAATAAGTCATCATATCCAAACCTTCCCAAAATAATGAAAACTGGCCACAAGCTATTGAAGAGTTCAAATCTGAGATGATGAGAAAGATGGAAGAGATTTGCCAAGAGAAGTGGAAAATAGCTCTAAAGGAAATTAACAGGTTAGAAGACAGAAACTACCAATTGGAGAAAGATGCCCAAAAATTAAACGAAATGGTAAGCAAATTGGAAACCAAAATCTGGCAAGAAAATAACAGTTTAAAAGGCAGAATTTCACAATTGGAAAATGAGGCAAGTGAATTGAAGACCAGAAATGACCAGATTGAAAAGGAAAACCAAAAGATTATAGCTGAAAACCAGTCCCTAAAGGCTAGAATTGAGCAATTAGAAGCTAATGATCTCACAAGACAGCAAGAACAAATAAAAACAAAGTCGAAAGACTGATAAAATAGAAGGAAACATGAAATATCTCAATAAGAAAGTGACAGACCAAGAAAACAGGTCTAGAAGAGACAATTTGAGAATCATTGGTCTTCCTGAAAAAGCAGAAATTAATAGAAACTTGGACTCCATAATAAAAGAAATTATTCAGCAAAATTGCCCTGAAGTTCTACAACAAGAGGGCAATATAGACATTGAAAGGATCCATAGATC
>NC_058132.1:477245116-477323363 GCF_016433145.1 Gracilinanus agilis
AAAAAAATCAAAAGTATCAATAAGCACATGAGAAAGTGTTCTAAATCTCTAACAATTAGAGAAATGCAAATCAAAACAACTCTGAGGTATCACCTCACACCTAGCAGATTGGCTAAAATGAAAGAAGGGGAGAGTAATGAATGCTTGAGGGGATGTTGCAAAAATGGGACATTAATGCATTGCTGGTGGTGTTGTGAACTGATCCAACCATTCTGGATGGCAATTTGGAATTAAGTGCAAAGGGCATTAAAATGATGCCTGCCCTTTGATCCAGCCATACCATTTTTGGGTTTTTACCCCAAAAAGATCATAGATAAACAGACTTGCATGAAAATATTTATAGCCACCCTCTTTCTGATGGCAAAAAACTGGAAAATGAGGGTATGTCCTTCAATCGGGGAATGGCTGAACAAATTGCGGTATATGCTGGTGATAGAATACTATTGTGCTGAAAGGAATAATGAACTGAAGGAATTCCATGTGAACTGGAAAGACCTCCAGGAATCAATGCAGAATGAAAGGAGCAGAGCCAGAAGAACATTGTACACAGAGACCAATACACTGTGGTAAAGTCAAATGTAATGGACTTCTATACTAGCAGCAATGCAATGATCCAGGATAATCCAGAGGGATTTATGACAAAGATGCTACCCACATGCAGAGAAAGAACTGTAGGAACTGAAATAGAGAAGAAAAATATATAATTGATCATGTAGTTCAATGGGGATATTTGATGTTAATCGATCACTCTACTGGAAATATGAATAACATGGAAATAGGTTTTCAACAATGATACATGTATAACCCAGAGGAACTTCTTGTCAGCTCCTGGAGGGGGGTAAAAGAGGGGTGGTAAAAATAATGAATCAAGTAACCATGAAAAAAATATTCTAAATTTAAAAATTTTAATTAAAAAAAGGGAGAAGGATTAGAGTGGAGGGAGACTGGAGGACTCAGGAATGCAAGTTTGAAGTCAATTACAAGAGTCCAGATAGAGGCAATAAGAGCCTGATATAAGGCAGTGATAGCGGGATGAATTCTAATTAGGATGACGAAAGTGCTATTTCTCTGGAGTGTATATAATGTAAGAACTTTTGGAGCATTAAAAATTAATTTGATATTCATCATAATAGGAGCAATTATAATAAACTCATCTGATATGTGCATATGACATCCATTCCCAAAAGAGCTCTCTGGTAACACAGCCAGCCTGAAGTATTACTGAACAGATATCAGAAATGAGTTGGCATTGCTGAAACAACAATGATAGAATTGGATCTTGACAGACTATCAAGGGAAGTTGAGGCTCTCTCTTCCTTTATTTAAGTCATTCGTTTTTCTAACACTGGTTATAAATTCCCTGAAGGAGGCAGTTGTCTGCTAAAATGATCATTTTGAGGGGAAATATTTACCATTCTTCTTAAGAACCATTATTGTTTTACTGTCAGTGTTCTGAATTAATTTTCTAAGCAATATAGCTTTATGCTGTCAGTCATAAGCATAATTTGGTAGTGCCAGGGCACACCTTACATCAGCAAAATTAAAAAAAAAAACCTTGTATTTGCAAAGCACTGAGGTAGGAGGTGGGGAAGCAAACAAACAACAACAAAAAAGCATGTCCTTATGTCAAGAAATTTGCAATCTATTGGACAGGACAAAAAATTTTAAAGATACATAAATCTTATATAAACATATACACATAACATATTTGCATATACACATTTGTAATATGATAATCATATGTGTATACTTATCTGTCTGTCTGTCAAATGGTGCATCTTATTTCTGGATGACTTCCTCATGCCATTCCCTGACCCTCTTCTTCTGTGATCCCATGAGTTCCTCTTGAAGTCAGAAGCTAAGGAGTAACCCTTCCACTCACTCCTGGAATTGAACAAGAGTGACTGGTGAGATTGTATGGTAGATAAAAGGAGGTTTGTTACCTACCTCATATTTTTCCTATATAGCCTGAGCAAGAAAACTGACTTCCAATTCTTCCTAGGCTCTTTCCCTCCCCATTAGGGGGCTGACTTGCTCACTCCATCTGCAGCTTACCCTTGTGCCTGCTGCTACAATTCATATCTCTGGACCATAAGGTTTATGTGAAAGAATAAACTCATTTCTCAACCCTCTAGCTTCTGAACCCCCACTGGAATGCGCCCCACCTATATGAAATCTGGCACGATGACAGAGAATACTCATAATAAGAAATTTGACCAGTCACTCAGCCAATAAGTGACTGAGGCTCATTTGAACTCAGATGTTCCTAACTGCAGGCTCATTGCTCTATCAATTGTACTACCACCAATCCCATTTGGATATACCAGAAAGAAGACACATATCCTTATGAAACCCTTAGGTAGGGGGCAGCTGGGTAGCTCAGTGGATTGAGAGTCAGGCTAGACGGGAGGTGCTAGGTTCAAATCTGGCCTCAGATACTTCCCAGCTGTGTGACCCTGGGCAAGTCACTTGACCCCCCATTGCCTAGCCCTTACCACTCTTCTGCCTTGGAGCCAATATTGACTCCAAGATGGAAGGTAAGGATTTAAAAAAAAAAAATTTTAACCCCTTAGGTAAATTAAAGTTTATTAAAGTAGAAAACCATATAAGCAGATATATTTAAAATATAACTGCACCTATCCTGTTGTCAAGGAATTTACTAAATACATTGTTAACTCACTACATATTAAGTATATATTTATATATACATATAATTTCTCAGGAACTAACATAGGACCTTAAGGTAAACATGAGACTGGATAGGGCAAGATTTATAAAAGGTATTCAGACTCTACATCACATGTTAACTATTGCTATTATAAGTAAAGTGCCTAACCATTAAATAATTTCTTAGCACAGCATCTGGCACAGAGTAAGCACATCATAAATGTTTATTGACTGACACAGAAATAATGTGAGGAGGAACTTTGTGCCAGGTATTGGGAACAACCTGTGCAAAGAGAGAGAGATGGAACATAGATTGTCTTTTTTGGTAAGCATATATAGCCAGCTAGATTGTACATTGGATAGAGAGCTGAATCTGGAGTCAGGAAGACCTGAGATTAAATTTCACATCAGTAACATATTAGTTGTATTACCCTAGGCAAGTCATTTAACTCTCCTTAAATTTTCCCCATCTGTAAAACAAGCTTGAGAAGGAAATGGCAAACCACTCTAGAATCTTTACAAAGAAAACTCCAAATGGGATCATGAAGAATTGGGCACATCTAAAATGACTGAACAACAACTAAATTTGGGAAACAATAATTAAGCTAACCATGTAAACTATTCAATAGTTAAATGAAAGAACAGGTAATCGGAGAACCGAGTTTTTGTCCTATTCTCTGTATTGTTTGACAATAAATAATTCTGAAAAGAAATTAATGTAATTTAACCTCAATTTCCTTACCTACAAGGAAGGTAGTAACCACCTCTAAACAGTGAGAATTAAGAATTACACTGGAGTTGTCTCCAAGTTCAATATAGTAGTGTAGTTGAAACTTTTTGATGAGACAGCTTTAGAATGAAGTCCTTTGTGCTACCTTAACAACAAAATTACTTTGGATAGTTTGCCTTAAAATGAAGTTCAGTCTCCCCAGTAATAAGAATTGTGTTACAATAACATTCTCTTATATTGATGAAAAACATGGAAATATTGTAGGTTATTCATTCATTGATTCATGTATTTATGTACACACATACCCAGATTTCCAATTTTTTAACAATCTGTAGAAGATGCCAAAGCAGGTTGGTATTCTCTAGGATTTAAAAAACATTGGGCATTAAAGCCTGCATTAACAGAAGGTGTTACTAATTTTGAAAGATAAAGGTGGTTCATTTTATCCATTTCACCATATGTATTCTCAAGTGGATCATTAAAATGAATGGGACAAAATGAAAATGACCCCAAATGCTGGTTCCTTAACCATTTATCTACCTCATAAACTGCTTTTCAAAGCCTCTTTTTACTGCTTACTATGCATTCCCAGCTTCTTTTTAACACATGGTTTGTCAGGTATTTAACTGGTGTATATACTTCTGAAACTATCACTAAATTAAAATAAAATTTAGCAGCTGTAACCATCCACTTTGGAGGGGGTGGATTCTTATTCTATAGGGGGAGGAAAAGAATTATTGATGTTCCATCTAGTGGCAGCATTTTTAGACTAGCCTTCCCACAGTCCAAAATATATTTTATTAGGGTTAATGACATCATGAAATTCATGTTGTATTTAGTAAACTGAATTTTCTATGTCTTTTCTATGAATTTACACATTATAATCTTCCCTAGATGGAAAATAATATTCATTCAAAAATCCCTTTGAAGCTCCTAACAAACCAACAACTTTAGGAAAGGGAATGTCTTCTTATTTTGTTATTATTGAATGGTAACATGCATGTTAAACTCAGAAATCCATACTTAGAAGTCTTTTTTACATATGATGTATCCAGAAGGGAGAGCATGATGTATTAGTTAGAGGACTGTCTTCTTATAAAGAATGAGGAAGACCTAACATTACGAAAATCTACACATCATTCCCACTTCATGAGAATTCTCTCATAACTAAGTAAAGCAAATAAGCAAAAGGAATAATTTTATCTGAAAGTGCGTGTTTCACATCTCTAATTTTCTCTTTCTATTTTTAAATGTACAGAAATCTATTTTCTCTCCCTCCTACTCCTTACCTTACTGATAAAAGGAAGTTTCTTATTACAAATATTCACATCAAGGAAAACTTTCCACAATGACTACATGCAAAAAATTAATATGTCTCATTCAACACTCTAAATATATCATTTCTATGACAGATAGCATATTTCATCATTGATCTAATGGCAATGATAGATATAGATCAACCAATGGAGCACCAATCCACTGTGATCAACAAAATTAAAAGGAGGAGACTGGTTGGTCTGTGGTCCATTCGTTTCATACTTACACAGCATCAGGCTCTATGTAGGGATGCTATGCTGATTCTGTCTGAAATTGTAAACACTATCAGAAATTTTAAATGATCTCTTTAGGAGAGTGAGAAGGCTGGGAGGGATAAGAGAGCAGAAGAAAAAGGCTAAATCTAGAATCAACCTAAAGTTCATAAGAATTTATGAGAAAAAGAAATAAGATTTTCCCCACTGAGTCCTACTTCTCTTCTGAATAGCTATGAGCTAAAGTAAATAGGTTTAATTCAAAAAATTTTTATTAAGCTTCAATGTGCAGAATTCCAGTAATAACATCTCTTTATCTAAGCATGGTATCTAGACACACAGGAGAGCAGAAAGGACCCTTCAACACTGTTTTAAAAAATTACGGCCACAAGTAAAATTACAAATTGACTTTCTAGGGCAGTAGCCCATAGGCATAACAGAAAAATCAATACTTCATGGTTCGCATTGATCCCTTTTCAGAATGGATTGAGGCAGCCCCCACTCTGAACAATATTGCTACAACAACTGCCAGATTGTTGGCAAAGAGGAATTTTATTACTGAAGGCCCTTCCCAAATCTATTGATTCTGATCAGCATTCTCATTTTGTATGGAAAATTTACAGAAGGCAAGCAATGAATACATTAGGAATTCATCAGAGATACCAAACTTCCTAATCCAGAGTCATGGGGACAAAAAACTAACAGAACTTGTAAAGAGTATTGGAAAATGGTTATTAAATGAATGTGTGGAAAATAATAAGAAAATGCAGAACAATTTGATGCCTGTTTCCTTCAAATTAGTTAATTAGCCACTGTGGCAAGAATCTTGCTCAGGACATAATCTATTAACAGCTGACAAAGGTACAACTATTGGTAGGCAGGATAATCAAGAGACGGTATACTTATATGTTGATAAGTGGAGAGAACATGGCAATGGATAGTTTAATAAGATGAAGGAACTGTATAAATGGAGATTTTGAACCTTGGACTTCATCCCCCAGAAGTCCCTTAGTATTTCCCAAAAATTCCCTTTAGTCCCTCCTGCACCTCCACATTTGTGTGGTCACATTATTGTTTTATAAGTTCTGCAGCTCCGGCCTCTTTCTCTCTTCTTCATGAGCATGGCTGAAGTTAGTTTAGCACCTTTTCACTCTAGTTTTATTTATGTTAGTTTATTATTAAAAAACTTTATAAAATATAATATTTAGTTCTTGTATATTAATTTTAATCCCCACATATCTAAAAATCAAGTTATGATCAGTATGTTAAATCAATGGCACAGGAGGTCAGCCATTGGGGAAGAAATTGAGTATAGTTTGCTCACAAGTTTTAGTAAATCCAGTCTCTAATGTAAGATTTGAATATGATTTGTTCTTATCATCTCTGATGCTGGATGAGTAGTGGTGTTTTGTTTGCTTTATTTACTTTTAGCTTGATGACTATGACTAATGTGAAGAGCAGGAATCTCTACTTCTGAGCTGCTGAAATGTTGTCTTTCTGGATTGGGGGGTTGTAACTATTATTTAATCAGTTTGTAACTTTGGAATAAATAATTTTATAAATTGATTTAACTTAGCATAATATTAGGCAAAATGTTATAGTGGAATGAGCACAGTCTGGAGTCCAGTGCTCAAATCCTAGTACAGACTCTTACCAACCCTGTTATGCTTGGCAAGTACATTAATTTTTTTCTTCCTCAATTTCTTCACCGGTAAAATGGGGGTAATACTTATAATGTCTGCTTCATTAGGCTGTCATGAGAAAAGTGCTTTGCTAATCTTAAGACTGTACATGAATGTGAGCTATTATTATCTAAATTTAATTGAATCCTCAGGTCAGAGGGCTGACACATTAAGACCTTAAGCACCTTAATTAGATGTTTAATAAAAGTTTTAAAATATTTCTTTGAATCCAAAAAGTAATGTCTTAAACACCCAAATCCTTTTCTGGCTTGCTATATGGAGTTAGTACAGGGACCACTAAGGTTGACTAGAAAGCCAGGAATTATTGCATTTAAGATATTTCTGATAGATATTTAGAAATCTCAAAAAGATGTGTATATATATATGTATATGCTTATACATATATATATATATACACACACATACATACATACATATGAGAGAGAGAGGTAAAAATGAACTGAATATCTTTAGTCATGATGAAATATGAGATGGGAAGAGGATTCTAACACAAAGTCAACCAAGGCAGCACTGTGATCTTAAAAGTATACAGATCTTACTGGACCCACCAAAGAACAGTTGTGAATGTGACTTTGAGTTCCTGGTCACCTTACTACGTATTAAGACTAGGGAATATCAAAGAGATTCTGCAGATTCCAAATAATAAATACTATTTATTCATTTATTCACATATTGTTTCAAAGATTCCAACAGTGAATCATTGCTACTGGAGACAAGAGGGGAGAGAGATAACTGGGTTGGGGTGGTCAATGTTCTGCAAAGGAAGGAGATGGAAATTATTCTATTTAAGTTGTGATGGTAGTGTATTAAGGCAGGGAATGTAGAGCTCTCAGGTAGAGAATTATCAAAGAGAGCATGTCTTTTCTCTGTCATTCCTTTCAATGATTGCTTGGCACATTTAGTAGGTTTGACTACAGCATACTATGAAATGTAGTTCTAGAGCTAGAAGGATACTCATGGGTCATCTACTTCAAACTCTTTATTTTTCAGATGCAAAAGCTGATATCTAGAATTATTACATGACTTGACCAGCTCACATAGGTAGTGTCAGAGACTCATTTTGAACTCTGGTCCTCTAACTACAATGTTGGTGACTGCTTGTAGTTTAATAAGTTTCATTATGTTCTATAACCACAGACTGAGCACAATTTTTTAATGTGGTGCATCTATCCTAAAAATTGGTATAAATGGAAGACAAAAATATACAACTACTACAAGTAAAAATAATTCAATAGTCATCACTATGGCTTATTAACATCATGTTTATATGCCAAAATGAATGGGACCATTCAGGCCTGGTTCCTACCCAAACTCATGAAGAAGGAAAGAAGAGTCTTGGTCAGTAGAAGGAATCAAATATGTCTCATTCATACAGACAGAAACACAGCACCAAAAATTCTGTGCCAATCAAAATACACCTTTCTTCTAACTTTAAGATGGAGATTTTTCTACTTCTAATTGATGTCTGAAAGAAATATGCAAGTTTTTGTTTGTGTACTTATTAGAAAAAAACAATGCTGCCCCTTTTCATCTTGAGCCACTTTGATTTGGCCTACCATTCTAAGACTGGTCTCTCCTAAATATATGATGAATCAAAACCAAATAATTAGGGTCCAGAGGGGTAGACTATTGCTAGAAGTCATGTATTGTCTGCCTATCAAAATACTTTTTAGTTTTCTAAATATAAGGTCTTATTCTTAATACTCTAAATTAAATTTTTGGGTATAGATAATATAATCATAATTAATGAGCAAACAATTATTAAATACTATGAGCCATTTACTATGCTAGGTGCCAAGTATGCAAGACAAAAATGAAAATAATCCCTTATCTCAAGAAATGTATATTCTCTAAAGTATGTTAATACATACATATAGAGATGTTGAGTCATTTCAGTCATATCCAACTCTTTATGACCCCATTTTGGAGTTTTATAAAATACATACAAAGTAATTATTTTGGTAGTAAGGAAGGCATTAGCCAAATGGGGAAATCTGCAATTTAGAATTGTAATAGGGAAAAATTAGATATTATTTATTATTATTATTCCTGTTGACTCCTTAGGAGCATAGGGCCTCAACCATCTCACGCCAATGGACTCTGTTCTGGGCAACTTCCCCCAGCTGGGCCCATGTCATTCCAACTGTTTTTGTTTCATTTTCAGCAGATCTTCGCCAGGTCTGTTTTGGTCTTCCAACCTTCCTCCTCCCTGAAGGGTTCCAGCTCAATGCTTGTCTGGCTACGTTGTCTTCTGGTTTTCGTAGCGTATGTCCTATCCATCTCCACTTACGTTTCTTTATGTCCTGACTAATGGGGTACTGGATTGTTCTTTCCCAGAGACAAGCATTGGAGATCTTTTCAGGCCATCTGATGTTCAAGATGTGACGTAGACATCTTTTAACAAAGACCTGGAGTTTGTTGGTGTTAGCGCTTGTCACTCTCCAGCTTTCTGATCCATATAGGAGGACGGCCTTTACGTTGGTGTTGAAGATTCGGAGCTTAGTGACGAGGGACAGTGCTTTGGAGATCCAGACAGACCGTAAGGTGTTAAATGCCTGTCTGGCTTTGTTGAGTTGTCCCAGTGCACTGAAAATTCTTTATATACACCTTGTCTCCTGGGTTCAGGTCATGAAGTGAAAAGTCTATTGGTCCTGCTTGTACTACAGTTCCAGATTCATGGAGTTCACGCACTTTGTGTTGCAATTCCTGTATGTAGGAAGCAATAGAAGTATCTCCTCCTAATAGTAATGTATATGCAGGAGAAAAAGGCTTACCCTGTATAGGGGGACATCCAAAAAGCATCTCATATGGTGAGATGTGTAGATCTCCCCTGGGCCTGCTTCTAAGATAAAATAGAGCAAGAGGAAGAATTTCAAGCCATTTTAGATGAGTCTCAGTGCATAATTTGCCAATCATAGTTTTAAGTTCTCTGTTCATCCGTTCAACTTGGCCTGAGCTCTGGGGGTGATATGGTACGTGGAATTTGGGAGTTATCCCCAAACAGGAATATATTTAAAGAAACAAAGAATTCTAAGTTTTTAGTGAGGAAGGAAAACATTCTAGGCATGGAGGGAAATCAATATAAAGATACAGACATGCACTGCAAATGTGTAGCATGTAAAAAATACTAAAATATAATCAATCCATAAACATTTATTAATATCATATAATATTATTTACTAATATCATATATTTATTGATATTATTTATATTTATAATATTACATAATATTATTACTATTATTGTATGCTAGGCATTGTGCCCTATACAGAAAAAAGAAAGGCAATATGATTGAGCTGTAGAGTGCAGTAAGGGGAAAAATATATTTAATAATCCATTTTGCAGATGAGGAAATATCTCTAACTAGTTAGTTACTTTTATGGTCTGATTTTTCTTTGTCAGCTTTTTGTTCTCTTTTTTTCAATTGGCCCATTTATTCTTGCATCACTTTCATTTCTCTTTCCCACTTTTCCACTGTCTCTCTTATTTGGTTTTTTAACTCCTTTTTGAGTTCTTCCAGAATCTGCATTCAAGCCATATTTTTATTTTGGTCTTTGGGTGTATTTCCTTTGCTTTCACTATCCCCTTCTGTTTCTGTACCTTGCTCTTTGTCTTTATAAAAATTCTTTAGAGTTAAGTTGTTGTTTTTTTGTTGTTGTTTGCTCATTTTTCCTATCTAGTTATAGGTAGGCTTGGGGGCGGGGATGATATGATGGTCTGAGGGCTGAGAGCTCTGAGAGAGCCCTCCCCATGCTGATTCAATTGTCCGTCCCTTGTGATGCTGATAGCTTAAAGCCTTGCCTCAGGCTTAGGTGTAAGCTTTTTTTTTTTTTTAAACCCTTAACTTCTGTGTATTGACTTATAGGTGGAAGAGTAGTAAGGGTAGGCAATGGGGGTCAAGTGACTTGCCCAGGGTCACACAGCTGGGAAGTGTCTGAGGCCAGATTTGAACCTAGGACCTCCCATCTCTAGGCCTGGCTCTCAATCCACTGAGCTACCCAACTGCCCCCTTACGTGTAAGCTTTTGATCTCACTCTCATCTTGACCAGGTCAGGGATTGATCAAATTCTAGCTTCAGGCCTAGTCTCAAGTTTTTGTTCTCACTGTGTACTTGATCCAATCAGGCACACCCTTGATTGTCTTGTATTGGAGCTCCCTCCTGAGCTTTAGGCAAAAAGCTCAGTAGTTAGTACTTAATACTATCATCCACCCCAAAGTATGAACTAAGTCCTTATGCCAAACCCAGCATAGAATTCCCTGGGCCTGGGGTTCTGGATTTCTCCACAGGTTTGAAATTTCAAGGGGTATGAGTTGGCTTTTACCTCTAATTGTTCAGGCAGGATCTCAGGATCTTAATATTGACTTAGGCATAGGTTACTGAACCTCAGACAGAAAATGTGGGGTGTGTGTGAGATGTGTGGCTTGCTCTTCCCTCCTTGCTACAGCTTCTTGCTGGGTCTGCTCTCCTCTCACCCCAGTGCCCCAGGTATTCATTGCCTACCTTCTGGATTTTTCTTTCCTTGAAAGTTGTTTTACTGCCTTGTTGGTTATTTAATTTCTGTATTCTTTGGGGACAATATTTAATTTTGGTTGGGGAGGATTCTCAAGGTGTCACAGAGCTGCTGAGGATTACTCCACTACCTTGGCTCCACCCCCCAGAAGTCAGGATTCTCATTTTTTATGAGAAGCTTCACTAATTAGTGACTGACAAAGAATTTGAATGAATCTTCTAGACTGTGAGTCTAGCTCTCTATCCACCACCACATGCTGACTCTAAAAGATACTAAAAAATTGGAAAAGGCATGGCAAATAGGTAGAGCCTCTGTGAACAAATGGCATATATACAAAGTATGACACAAGGAAAGAGAAAATTTCTTGTGTCCTTTGTGAAATGACTCATGACTTCATTATTTAACCTTGGATATTGATCTGATATTTTAAAAGGTCATCCGAGAGATAATTAATTAGTAGGCATTTTTTAAAAGTCATGTCCCATCTGTGCATCATCCCAGATGTATGTATGAAAATAGGATGCTTTTAAAAAGGTATAGCACATTGATTAAAATACATTAAATGACCAGCTGCAGAGGACAAATAGCCTGAAATAGCAGCATACGCCAACTTCAGGAAGTCACCCATCAGGATATGCCTCCTTAAAAAGCTTTCCACCTATTTTAGCAACCATGGATTATTGCACTAGCTCATACCATAAAGCTTATCCCAGACTTAGTGATTCCATAACAATGGTGGTGAATGATGTTTTACATTTATTTTCAGGGTAGTACAGAACATTGTAAGAAATTCAAATCTATTAAATATGACAAATTTCTAAAATGGCCATTTGACTGGCATGTTAGAGAAGCTAGGAAAAGAAGAGAGAGAACAAGGAAGAGAGAGAATACTTGCTAGGTACCTCACTACCTGCAAGGGAACCTTAATGATGAAGGTCACTTGAAACTGACTAATTGGCATGCCCTCAATTCATCCATCATGAGAGATAACAAAACTTTTTATTGTATTCCTTTTATTTCTTCTGCTGAAATAATATGCAAGAGAGGAGAAACAAAACACGATAATACAAAACACTCATTTGGAAGTTAGGGTACCTTGGTTCTAGTCTGTCACTACCAGTGTGATTTTGAGTGAGTCACTGAACCTTTCCTCACCTATTGATATGATTGGATTATATAACTTATAGCTTGAAATTCCATGATGCTTCCCAGCTTTCCTGACCTAACAGTAAATGTCCTCCTAGCTCCTTTGCTGTAGCAAGGTGAAATCCAAATTCATTCAAATGGAGGCATCCAACTTTCCTTCCTCTCTTTCTAAACCTATTTGTGAGACTACAGTGCCCTAAATAAGATGCATGCCTATTTGATTTTTCTTTATATGTGATCTCAAATAGCAAAATGATTCTTAGTCAAAGGGTATGTCAGCACAGAATAACTGAGAGGAAAGGAAAGACTTTGGTAGTCATTTGGCTGATGTGTTCAGTTTTAACAATCATTTGATCAGCCTACTGGCCATCCTAAAGAGAATTGGCACTACTGGCAAACCTCCTCTTCCCTTTGTCTCAAGCCAATCTGTTTAATAATAAACAACTATAACTGGTAAACACCCCCATGGGGAGAATGGGGGTGGGAGAGAAGTGATCTCTAAGTTAAAATGGCAGGCTCATAAGATGAGTCATTTGCTTCCATTCTTGCTCTATGGGTATAATGTGAAATACAGTCATGTCTGTGACTGTAAAATAATCCATTAAGTAACTAAAGTAACCTAACCCTATTTGAATATTTTAACTTGTTTACAGCAATGCAGCACTATCATCCCCTTGCCATTTAATGATTCAGAGTTAGTATGACCTTTTGCAAATGTACTTTTGTTTCACTTCAGCAGTATTTAATGTGTAAATAAAATTTTCCTCAATAAAAGTCAGCATAAGCAGTGTGCTATAGTCTGAAAAGTGGCATCATTGCTTCCTTTTTAAATGACAGCCTAAGAATTTTTTAATTAATTATACAGTTCATCTCAATATTAGGATTCTCTACTCAGCCCTAATATCTGTATCTGAGCTTAGTTAATAATTTAAGTCTATTTGGATTTCTCAGAAAGCTTATGATATATTTTTTAATGCAGATGAGCCTAGCAGCAAGAAGCAAAGGTAATACCTTTTTATGTTTCAGGAGACAAAATACAGTTGCATTAATCCAGAACAAGAGCTTGAGATATATACTAGGAGCTGATGGTAGTCATCCATTCACTCTGCTCTTACTCCCTTTTATAAATGTGAGCAGTCAAAAATGTGGCATGAGCAAGCTAGCAAGAGAGAGAGGACCACAGTCAGGGGCCGCCCATCAAGCAGCCTCCTTCACAAATCTTTTTTTGGTTAAGTTGGTGATTTAGTGCTAAATGGATAGTGATAAAGACAGCATAGGTTTAGCTATGGAACATTATTTATCAGTGGAAAGAATGAACATTAAGGCCACTTCTGCCAATTGCTGGTTAATTGGGTATATAAAGGTAGGATTCAGTTGTGCTCAACATCCATTCATATAAAGAGGCACAAGGGAGTGTCATGCACTTAAAGGGCTTTCATTAGATAATTTAAGCACAGTCTGCTGCTTGGTTTGGGGCTATGTTTCATATCAATGATATAGTAAAGTTAATGCCATCTTATCTTAGAATCCTAGAATCTCAGAGTTAGAAGTGTCCTTAGAGTTCATTTAGTCAACACCTTCCTAAGTAGAAAAATCTTTATGTAATATCCATGAAAAATAATCATTCAGCTTCCACTTGGTCACTTTGAGTGATGGAAAAATCATTAGTATTGAGTCAGACAGTTCCAGTTTTTGAGAGATCAAGAAGGAAATTCCTCCTAACATTAGGACAATAGGCCAATTTTCCTATTTCTTCCCTCTGAGATCAAGCAAAATAAATCTAATCTCTCTTCCCCAGGTTAGTCTTTAGAGTTGTAGCACATCCCAATGCATAGGTCAGATCCCCAAATACTCAAGGCTCAAGGTATTTTGTGGGTCTGCATTCTCTAAAACTACATGAGGGCATAAGACCTCATCCATATGTTTACCATTAATAAATAGTCAACTAGAAGAATTAATTAGTTCAAAGCAAAAGCTTTAAATTAATAAAATGAGAAAAGCTGAAAAAACAATAACAACCAAAAAAAGTATACAAACATTCTCCTCATATATCTAAAGCATATTTCCCTAAAAATAAGCACAGTATCAGAGGTAACAGAGGGCATACATATAGAGAATATACTTGGAGAGATACTTATAGAATACATATAGATAAGGTATACACATGAAAGGAGGCATGCATAGTGAAAACGTGGCTACTGGAAAATTCACACATGTGACACTGAAGTGTCAATAATGGCCTTTTAGTGATAACTTTTTCCACACTTTTTGCACTAATACATGAAATTTCCTGCTGGTCTTATAATAACAACTAGGCACTGTTCTTCTGGACATGTAATCTACAATGGATGTGGCTTTAATGGGAATATAGTCCAGTCTCTAGGAGATACTCCTTAACTTCAGGCTCACCCATCTTCAGATTCTGGTTTAGCTGAAATCCTTGAGTAGTCCATTATTAACAAAGGTTAAGTTTATCTGTGCCTTAGCATAAAATCCATGGATGGACCTTCTCAAGCTTTTTTCAGAAAAGAGGTGGGTGGGGTACCACCTTCCTGAGGGCCACTGAAATACTTCCCATCTTGTCCTTATGGCTCCCGCAACTAAATCCTTTAGTTTCAATTCCAGTAAAACATTCTCAATCTCAATCCCAAAAGAATAGGAACAATGATCCAATTTTGTCCCAGCTAACTAAATGTCCTGAGCTTTGTATTTTCTTTAGATTCTTCTTCCTGGGACATGGCTTAGTATGGTGATTATTCCATATACATTCCACTCTGGACTTTATATACCCCATTGTTAGTTGTCAAATAATTCTCAGATAGCTATTAGAGTTTGTTGTCCAATTTCTAATGTTAAATTTCTTATGTAAATTAGTAACTGGAGGAAATAACAACATGGAAAAACAAAGCCCTAGGTCATTCATTATCTCTGCCACCTGAACACCTAGATTCCTGGCCATTTTGAATACAGAAGCAGTGAATTAAAATCCCACACCATTTCTCAGTATGGAAGAGAATCATTATTTGCTCTCATAAATGTTACTTGTTTGATAGACCTTATTGGAATTTGTCTCAAAATCCTCATTTCCTTTCCTCTGAGCCTTTATCTACAGAAATCCATTTGAATGGAACAACTTCCCCATTATCACAATATGCTTTATGTCATGCTTTCTATATTTTGTGACTCTCGAGTCCATTTCTCCCAAGATCCTGTCACTCTTCTTTCCTTTCTTTTCCAGACAAATTTTACCCAATCTCCAACCTGTCAACATAATCCCAAAGTGATTCTTCTTCCTATAGACATGCCTGTAGCCCTTATATTTATATATTTTTGTTGATTGTCTATTCATTTGTCATGTCTCCCTTATTAGATAGTGGACTCCTTGAGGGCAGGGACAATTTCTCTTCTCCAATATCAATTCTACATGTCTAATACACTAGACTGTACCCTATGGGCACTCAATAAATACATGTTGACAGATTAATAAGAACTACATGCTGGAAGGTACAAAAAAAGGTCATCTTGTCCATCTTCCTGGCCTTGGGCAGTAGTACTCAAACCCAGACAGATTAAAAAAAAACTTTACTTTTTATTAAAGATGTTCCTCCATTCTCCTCAATCCTAGAAGATTCCCTAATTTCTCTTGTCAATCCATTTTAGTGTTTAAAAAACCCACACTCGAAAAGTTCTTCATATCTATAACTAATCAAGGCAACTTTTAAAAAAGCAACTTTTGGGAAAACACTCCTGGAGTAGTTTTCTATTCTTTCTATTTTTTCTTTGGAAGGTAAGGTTATGACAAAGAGTAAGCAGGAAGACATCTTTGGTAATATTTGGATAGTTCACAACAAAATGGACGGTTTATAGTCTTAGATTTCATATTATTCACAAAAAGCTTTGGTTGGTAATGCTCCAAATTTTGAGGCATTCTGTCCCTTCACTCATATGGGACACTCAGTTGGGAAGATTTGTTTCATCATTGAAGCTTGACAAGGATCATCTAGTCACTCCAATTTAACATCAGAAGTCCAGTGTCTGAGTTAAATGGTCTATTTAATTGTAACATGTTTGTCCAAGGTTCTTAATATTGGTATGACATTAATGAGATGTCAAAATGGTTTACTTTCTTCCACTCCACTCCTTATATTATTATCATATCAGAAACTTCTTTACATATACAGATGATCCTTCTAATACCTTCTTGTCCTACTTCTTTTATGTTGTCAGCTCCTCTTTACTCTATTTCAGTCACTTTCTGAGGCAGTCTACCTTGAACTTCACCATTCTGAGCCCTCAAAATTCCCTCAGAGACTTTAATCAATTATTCTTTTACCTCTCCCATGGTAAATCTTTCTTCTCTATCAACATGACATTCTCTCCCTTCAGTCCTCCTTTTCGTTTCAATCCTTCACCTTGGTCCTGGCTTCACTTTCCTTCCTTAATAATAGTGGCAGGTTAGTTAGCAATTTCAAGTCTGATTAGATAAAATTAACAAGAATTTACCAAATCTTTACTATAAAACCAGATTTTGTGTGTGCTAAACACTAGCATACAGTATATTTCAACAATGCGTTCTCCTGTACCTTTGAATCTTCAGCATCCTTCCAACATTCAGATATTAAGTAAGCCTGGATTAAAATCTTGTCACTGAAGTTACTTTATATGACCCCAAGCCCCAAACTTCATACTGCTCTCTCATCATTACAATGAATCATTAGTTTCCTACTTTCCTGAGGTCCTGGCCATTTGTTAATAATTTCCTCAACTTTTTTTCTGTCCTCTCCTCTATATAGTTTCAGAATAAGAGGTGGCCCTTTTCCTTGTCAAAGTTAATTCATCTGCTTGTGATTTTGATCACATCTTCTATCTCCTCTAGGACCTTGCTCCAGAAATCAGCCACTCGCTTTCATGTACATTTATTCTCCACTTCACTGCTCATTTCTTTATCTTAGTAAACAAACATGCTTAGGTCTCATCTATTTTAAACAACAAAGAAAAGTTTCCCTTGATTCAACTTTGCATCCAACCTTTCTTCTCCTCTTCCCTACCAGCCTTTTGAGGGGAGAAATATCTAGGATTATTGTCTCTATTTGCTCATTACCTACTTCTTGATTCACTACAATTCAAATTTTTCCCCCATTTTCTTTATCAAACCTGCCTTCTTCAAAAGAGTTAATGGCCAGACTATCAACAAATCCAATGGCCTTTCTTCTGTGTCTCTTAGCTCCTTGGCCTCCCTATAGATTTTGATACTAATGATCAATTCATCCTTCTAGAGGTAGATAGATGACACAGTAGATAAAGTGCCAGCACTAGAATCTGAAAGATTTATATTCAAATGCAAACTAAGACTTTACTTGTAGTGTTACTCTAAGCAAGTTAATTTCTATCTGACTCGTTTTTCTCAACTATAAAATTTGGATAATAGTCATACCTATCTCTGAAGATCAAACAAGATAATATTTTAAAGAGAATAACAGTGTCTGACAAATAGGAAGTAGTAAATAAATCTTTTTTTTCCCCCTCTCAAAATTCTCTTCACCTTCTTCTAATTATAATGTATATCCACTATTCCCCTAAATGTTGCATGGTTCTCAATAAATCAATCCTTATTTATTTTTTTTAAACCCTTACCTTCCATCTTGGAGTCAATACTGTGTATTGGCTCCAAGGCAGAAGAGTGGTAAGGGTAGGCAATGGGGGTCAAGTGACTTGCCCAGGGTCACACAGCTGGGAAGTGTCTGAGGCCAGATTTGAACCTAGGACCTCCCATCTCTAGGCCTGACTCTCAATCCACTGAGCTACCCAGCTGCCCCTATCCTCATTTATTTTTAATTAACTTGTCTATTTGTTACATTAAAATATTCTGTTTACTCTCTGCCTCCCCCTACTCCCTCCATTAAAGAAGGCATCGTTTGACAAAAATATATATGTATTTATAAAATTATGTCTTATTTCTGTTTATCAGTTCTTTCTCTGGAGTGGACATATACAAGTCATTCTTCAAACCATATTTCTTTTGCTGTTTATAATGTCCTCTTGTTTCTGTTCATTTCACTTTTCATAACTTCACGTAGGTCTTTCTGTGATTTTTCCAAAATTAACGTGTTTGTCATTTCTTATGGCATAGTAGTATCCCATCACAATCATATGCCACAACTTGCTTAACCACATTTATTAAACACCAAATAAATGTAAAGTAAGTGGGGGAGTGATGGCATGACAGCCAAAAGTAATCCAAAAAGGCTTCATGAGGAAATTGTTACTTGGGCAGAGTTTTGAAGAAAACAAATGATTCTAAGAGCCAGAAGAGAGGTGAGTGCATTCCAAGGATGGAAGAGGACCATGCAAAGGGGTAGAAATGGGAGATGGATTAAGAGGAATTGCAACAAAGCAAGTTTGCCTTGATTCTGAAGTACAAGAAGACGAGGACTGTATAGTAGGCTTGAAAAATAGATTAATGCCAGTTTGTGAAGAACTTTAAAAGTTAATCAGAGATTATATTTGACTCAAGTCACAATTCAAAGCCAATGGAGTTTATTGAGTAAATGAGTAACAGGCCTTTAGATCTGAATTTTGGGGGCATCAATATGGAATCAATGTGGAGGATAACTTAGAGAAAAGTGAGCCTTGAGGCAGGAATATCTTGTGAAGGTTATTGCACTAGTCCAGAAGAGAAGTAATGAGGGACTAAACTAATGTACTGATGCTTCCTCATTCTCTTCTCACTTCAACATAGGAGTCAAGGAAACTTCTGTCATTAGCCTTATTCAACTCTTTCTCTACACTTTCTGCTTTGGTGATATGATTTGATCACTCCTATAATTTTATTTTTTAAGAGGCAGCATAAAAGCATTGAAATTAGAATATAGAAAATTGGGTTTACATTTTGTTTCTATAATGAAAATCTATATGACCTTGAAAAGGTTACTAAACTTTTGATTCCTCATCTATAAAATGACTAGATAACCCTAAAGCCCCTTCCAGTCTAAATTATTTCATTATTTCTTATTTTCATGTTATTCACATACTGAATATGTTCACTTTTATTCAAATGGCTAACAATTTGATCCCTCCAGCTCTAACATCCCTTTTCAGTCTTTACCTACCCACTCAAGGTATTATCTCCATTTTTCAGATGAGGAAGTTGAACCTTGAAAAAGTAAAATGCCTTATTTAATCTTACTCTCCTTGACTTGTGTGATCATTATTTTCAAGACATTGCAAATGTATGATTAAAGTCCAGTTCTGATTGCATTCCAAATATACTGCTCTTTACCATTATATTTCACTATTTTCAGTGTCTATTGAAGATGGCACCAAAAACAGTGTAAGAGATATTTGCCCTCACAAAAACTTTGAAATTCAGTCTGTAGGAAAAATTAGAAAATAATAATAAATATCATAGTATCAGAGCTTAATAACTAAAAGGGACTTTGGAAGTCTTCTAATTCAAGCCCCTCATTTTATAAATAAAGAAATAGATTCAAGGCAGTTAGATAAATTTCATTTCTATCTGGGGACAGACAGACAATACCATTCTCTCCCATGTGCTACACACACTGAGAATTCTCTTACCAACATATTTCTGAAGAAGCCTGACAAGTAAACAAGAATGTGTGCAACATGCTTTATTTCTTTACAGCCTGTTCTCCATTTCCTTTGGAACTTTGGACATCTGGGTACATACTCATTTTCATAACTGATCCAGCAGTACTATAGCATATGGTTCCAAGCATAAGCATTAGAAAATTTAATGTTTAAAAAAATGATGATTTCCAAAGAGTCTAGGGAAAAAACAACTAGCCCCCTCCAGAGCAATGTTTTGCAAACTTACTCATCCTTCAGACTGCTTTGGCAGAGTTTTAGACCCTGTGGACCCTCTTATTCCACCTGTTCCTGCTGGCTCTACAGCAAAAGCATCCTCACCATAATTAATGAAGAGAACTTTGTTTCTTTTGATGAGATATTAATGATGTCAGAATCGTGTTTTTAAAATAAATATCAAAAACAAAGAATTAATGCACATAAAAATAAAAATACAGGATGATATTGGAAGTATTTATGCCACACTTAGTGTGAACAGAGGACCTTTGTAGAACCCGAGTGAGTCCTCAAATAGCTGGAAAAAAATTCTGCTGGGGGATATAATTTGCCTTAGAGAAAGTCCTTTATAGTTCAGCCAAATGTTGCAATAAGGAAGTCCTTTGATACACGTGGGCAAATATGTCTCGGTGCCTTATTTGTATAATTTAATCTTTGTGAGTCTTCATTTTCACATCTCTAAAACGAAGGTGTTAGAATAGATGCTCTCTGAGGTTCCTTCGGTCTTTTGACTCTGAACTCCAGGCAATTCAATATCTGTAGTCATTACACTCTATCCCAACTCCTCCAAACAGAATTTTCTCTCCTTTTTAAATTAAGCTCAATAATGATTTTGTTAAATTTGCATTACTTTATTTTAGAATATGTTCCTTACTAAACCAGTGAGCCATTTCTTATAACAAAGCATAAAAACAAAAGAGAAAGACTAAGCAACATGTTAGTCCAGACAAAAATTACATGTAGTCTTCCATACTACAACTAGGCAAAGGAAGAAGAAAGTTGCATTAGTTAATATCTTCTCTGGGATTAAGTTATTTCATTAAAATTATATAGTGTTGAGTTTTTGGTTTTTTGGTCTTTCCATTTACATTGTTTTAGGCTAATGTACAGTTTTCTTGTATCTGCTTACTTCACTCTATCAGTTTATATAAGTTTTCTAAAGCTTCTTGGATTCATTTTTAGAATAGCAGTCCTCAAATTTTTTAATCTCAGAACCCCTTTACATCCTACAGAATTACTGAGGCCTCCAAAGACCTTTTGTATATATTGGTTCTATCCATATTCCAAATGAAAATGTATAATTTTAAAAACATTTCATTTAAAATTCATTTTAAAATAGCTGTAATATTATTTATTATGTTAACATAAGTAAAATTTTATGAAAAATTATATTTTCCCAAACAAAAAAATGAGAATACTGGCATTATTTAAACATTTTTACAGATCTCTTTGATGTCTGATTGAATAGAAGACTGCTTGACCCACTTTCTGTTTCTGCATTCAATTTCTTACTGTATATTTTGGTTGAAGTACATAAAGATTATCTGTCTTCACACAGACATGTAGTTTAAAAAGGAAGGAATATTTTTGTAAGCAAATAATGTCTTGGTATTATTATGAAAATAATTTTGACATTCCTGACCCCTTGGAAAGGACTTAGGTACCACCAGGTATCTGCAAGAACAAACTTTGAAAATACGCAGAATATGGTGGCAGCTAGTGGTTCAATGAATTGAGAGCCAGGCCTAGAGGCAAAAACTTGGATTCAAATCTACTCTCAGACACTTCCTGGCTGTGCAATTCTGGACAATTGACAATCCCCATTGCCTCACCCTTCTGCCTTGGAACCAAGACACAGTATTGATTCTAGACAAAAGGTAAGGGTATAATAAAAAAGAAAAGAAAGAAAAAATACAGCATAAGCAGTAGGTATTAGAGCTTACCAGTGTGACCCAAGACAAGCATTAGTGCTAGTTCTCACCTCAGAATATACTGTCTGACACCTTCTACTCTTCTATCTATGTTCTGTGCCATACTACGAGATTGAGTTATGAGAGATGGAATGTACCATATTATATTATTATTAAGAGGAGATAGTCTAAGAATGGTCATTACTCAAAATTTTCTCTAGTTTTATGGTATAATAGAAATTGACCAATCGTACTTAGTCAACCAAATTGTTATTCTCATATCTTTAACTTGGGCAGGAGTCAATAAAAATTGTAAGCATTCTCCTTCTTCACGAGTCCCTCTCAAATCTCTGGTTAGGAAATGTAAATAAAAGTATGGAGAATTTCACCATAGGGCAGTGGTTAAAGCAAGGGATAGAGCCAGGTGATCAATTCTTGTGATTTATTAGTAAGAAATTTACTTAATGGTTCTGATTTTGTGCATATATTTTACATAGATATACATGGTTCTGTTATATTTCCCTTGCTATGGCTTAGCTGTGACAGTTAAATATTGATGGAACTGGGGTCATTCCGCCAACAAGCACAGTTTAATAGGGGAGATGATATATAAACAACTATGTAAAAACAAGATATATACAAGGTATGTATCGTAGGTAATCTCAGAGTGAAGGCATTAGCATTAAGTGTTGGAGGAGAAGGTATGTGATAAGAGTAGAGCCTGTTTTATGTTACATAGGCTGGTGCTTTAAGTGGAGTTGTGAAGCAATTTTATTTTCTTGCTTTCAGCCATAAAAGATCCAGGTTAGAGTATAGAAGGGTTAAACGTGTAGGTCATAGACTGCAGGTAGTCCATAACATTCCCATTAAGCCTGCAATATTGCCCAGTGCAGCCTAAATCCAAGTAAAAGTCATTGGGAAATAACTAACAAAATAAATAAAAATAACATAAAATACAGATGTTAGATTTTAAAACTCAATTAATACATAACCAGCAAGGACATTCATAAATAGAGGAGTAGCACCATTTGTTTTTTAATCCTTACTTTCCTTCTTAGAAATAATACTATGTTTTTGGTTCTAAGGCAGAAGAGTTAGGATGAGGTAATGCAGACAAAATGACTTGCCCAGGGTCACACAGCTAGGAAGTATTTGAACCCAGTACTTCCCATCTCCAGAACTGACTCTCATCTGAGTCACCTAGCTGATCCCTGTAGCCCTGTTCTATTTGAATTTGACACCACTGTATAGAAGACTTTGGGGGATTCCCACTGTCTTATGGGATACCTACCTACTATGGTAATCATGAAAATAAAAGGGAATAATTATTGTAGCTGAATCACTATCTTTTTTAGTCTTAGGAACTGTATTATTTTATTCTTTGTTTTTCATAAAGTCATTTTTAATGCATTTTTAAAGTCCTTCTCATTGCATTCTAACCTAAAGCCTAAAAATCTAAATGGTTCTGAGCTGGTCCAGAATTAAGGGAAAAAAAGGCTTTCTCTTTTCAGTCATATATCTTTCTTAAGTTGTGAAATACAAGTCAGAGATGACTATGGTAGTTGGATTCATACCAGTAGTTACAGCAATTATAGCATTATTTCATGGTTCCTGCTTCAATTATTCAATGTTTATCAAATCCTTATTGTGATTCTAGTTACAGTATTAGATTTTGTTGGAAATACAAATAAAGCATGAGGCATTGTCCTTGTCCATATGGAACTTAAAATTTAGTTGGAGAAATGATATATGAAGGAGATATTTTAAGGGAAAAATTATCTAATTACTTACAGATGATAAATGTATAAGGATTGAGAGAATCTATAAAGACTGGAATCATCAGAGAAAGTATCATGGAGAAGATGGGACTGGCTAAAATATGGATAAATTGTTCATTTTATATCATATTTATTTCATATTTTAATTAATTAATTTAGTTTAAATTAATTAGTAAAATTAATCATATTTGCCTTTTTGGGAACCTTTGGACCATAGCACACCAATACTGTTCATGAGATTTGTTGGCAAAGATACAGAGTGCTTTGCCATTTCTTTCTCTAGGCAGTGTTTAAGTGACTTGCCTAGAGTCATATAGCTAATATGTGTCAGAGGTCAGATTTGATCTCAGATTTTCCTGACTCAAGGACCAATGTTCCATCCACTGAACCACCTAGCTGTCTACACACACACACACACACACACACATACACATGTGTGTATCTGTGTACATACATCTACATATATACATATGTATGCGGAGAGAAAAAATAGAGGATTTTTTTAGGAAAAGAATAACAGATGAACAAAGGCAAAATGAATATAGTGGGGAATGGATACAATAAGAAGCCCAGCTTATATAGAATAGAAATTTGCTATTGGAGATCAAAGAGATGGAAATTGAGATCAGTAGATGAATAGAATCATAGAATTCAGAATTGAAAGTAACTTTTACAAGATAGACATTAGGAATAAAAGTTTGGTTCATCATTCCAATGCACTGAATTATCCATAATTTCCTTCATCAATGACATTCATTTGCAAAACCCTGACTTCAGGGAAGGGGCACAATGTGTGATATGAAAACCAAACGAGTTTATAATCACGGTCCAATTAAAACCTATGGAAACATCAAACTAGGTTTCCAGAACCAAACAGTAGTGCTGCGATTAAGTGAAATAAAATAGGGACAAGTAGGTGGCATAGTGGATAGAGAGTCAGGCACCAGCTTCGTGACCCTAGACAAATCATTTTATCCAATTGGCCCCAATTTCTTTATCTGTAAAATGAGCTGGAGAAGCAAATGCCAAATGTAATGATAAATTGCACAGCAATATGGAAATCAAGATGATAGATAGTTACCTGATTAGAATATAGAATGAACCAAGCCTGGCAGGAGCTGGCAGGTGCCAAGGCAGTTGCAGCTTGAGTATAAAAGGAAGGATCTGAAATGAGGAGGGATCTCAATTCTAAGATTGAGTTTGGTGAGGGTAGGCCTTAGGTGAGCTTATTAAACTAGCAACCTATACCAATCAATTTCATCAGTCCCTGTTCCTGAATCAACCTGATTCTAATATATCCTGAACCACAATTGACCATCAAGAAGAAACAGCAACAGTTATCAGCAGAGAAACCAGATCTAGGTTGAGGCCAGTCTGGCTCAACCAGACTGACAACCAGCGAACCTGATTACCATCAATTCAGATATCATCATAACATCACTAGCCTTAGCTATTTAAGGACTTCCTGTTTCCTTCTTCCCAGCCATTACCTGCTTCCCTTCCGTAAGCCTGTTAGCAATAAATCTTCAAATTTACTATAGACTGGGCTTGCTTTATAATCCTAGAGCTTAGTGATTACATCTTTGGGATATTAGAAGGGAAGAGATGAAGTGTATCATTCATATCAAGGCTTAATTCATAGTCAATCAAGCGTTATCTGAATTGAGGCAAGAGAATTGGTTAGACAGGTAGCTACGTAATTCTAACAGCAGATTCTTTGTCTGGCAGGCTACTCTGGAACACTGTTATATATGTGGTTTGGGTCCAGCAGATTCTCCATATTTAGTAGCAGCTGCTGCTGTGGGAGGTGGGGGGTGTCCTTTGGGATTGACTACTACAACTTGAGTGCTTCACTTAGGACTAACTCACTTTACCCAGCTTCAGATCCTCTTACCATCAGGATTATCATAACAGTTTCTGGTGAGAATACAAGGGAATTGAACCTAGAATTATATTAGAAAGTGGCTGTAGGAAGATTAATGTTTATTGTGTCAAGTTTCTGCCTGATGCTGTATACAGTATCACAAGGTACTTACACGTTGTGGTTCCAAACTATACCCGGATATCTACTTAAAATCCTCCTAATCTATGACTCTTACAAGTGGCTAGCTGTCAGTCTGGCATACAGTAAATAATATAATAGTAAACTATTATTAGGTTTCCTGCCAACCTTGGAGCTATTATGGTGTCTGTGTTCTAAGGACTATGGGCTCTAAAGAAAATCATTGACCATCTCTGGGGAAAGCCAAAGCAGGAAAACAACATGGAATTAATACAGGCATTAAAGGACAAGATCAAACAATTAATTGAAATAAATAAGAAGATCAAAGAGGGTCAAAATTTAGATAACCATACCATAATGCAGGTGGAAGAAATAGAAAAAGCACAGACAACAGTAGCTACTTATTCTACCAAGGCATATAATAACAAGACTGAGGCAAAGGATGAGAAAACCACCACCATGCCTTTATATCCCATAGTGGAACGTACTATTTTATAACCAGAAGGAGGCATAGTACATTTAAAATTATACAAAGCTTTTACTGCACAGGACCTTGAAATATTGAGATGTAGGTTTCCCAAGTATTACCGATCACTTCACAAATTGATAAAAGAACTGCAAAGAGCCTTTGAACTTTTTAATCCCAGTTTCCAGGACATAGAACTTCTTCTTGGGGAATTCTACACACCATCAGAAAAAACAAAATTCCTGGAAGAGACAAGGACTAATGAGAATTTAACATCTTGGACTACTGTAACGGAGATATAGAGGTGTCATCTCATGTAAACATGAGATACTCACTCTGGTGCCTAATGGACTTGCTAGAGACAATGCGTTTGCATGCCAAAAGACCCAATTCTTGGAATAAGTTTGAAAAGCTGAGACAGGCAGAGGATGAGCACCCAAGTCTTTACCTGGATAGACTTGTAGAGTCAGCCAAAAATTTACTTGGATTCAGGGATAACTAGTCACTAGAGGCTTTGCAACATATCCACAGGTGGTTTATAAAAGTGATAGCTATACCAATCCAGAACTACTTCTGCCAAAACTGCCCTCAATGGGAAACCCTATCCATTGAGGACATAAGACAGCATGCCAGTTACATCCCTGATTCCCTAGTAAAAGAGCAAAGAGCAGCCAGGGAATCTGAGTCAGAAAAAAAAATCCACCATTGATGGTGGATTTGAAAAGGAAGCTCAAGGAAGCTGGGAAAGAGAAATAATGAGAAAAAATTAAAAACCTAGCATTGCAAGCTAGTAGGGGTCAGAGTCAATCCAGACAGTCAAGTAACTATAATAGCAAGAGAAATAACAATGCAATGTGTACTTGCTACCTTTGTGGGAGGAAGGGCCATATTATCAAATTTTGTAGGTTCAAGAAAAAAATAAACTTCAACAAGTCCTACAATAATGACAATAGGGATAACACCAGAAAGACTTATTATAATCACTTCAGTATTTTTGCCAAGAAAATCCCAATAGCTTTCTCCATATAGCAAAACAGAGGAGAACAGAATGAAAGGGAACAGAATGGAGTGAGGTAGAGGAAAATAGAGTGAAGTAGAGTAGAACGGAACAGAGGGGAGCAGAGTGAAATGTGTGAAGTGTGCAATGCTTTAATATCCCAGTTTTGCCACATCCCCTCCAACATTCATTACTCTCCCCTGCTATCATTTTAGCCAATCTGCTAGGTGTGAGGTGATACCTCAGAGTTGTTTTGATTTGCATTTCTCTAATCATTAGAGATTTAGAACACTTTCACATGTGCTTATTGATACTTTTGATTTCTTTACCTGTAAATTGCCTATTCATGTCTCTTGCCCATTTTTCAATTGGGGAATACCTTGATTTTTTATGCAATTGTTTAATTCCTTGTACATTTGAATAATTTTTTTGTTATAAAGATTTTTCCCAGTTTGTTGTCTCCCTTCTAATTTTGATTGCATTGTTTTTGTTTGTACAAAACCTTTTTAATTTGATATAACAAAGTTATTTATTTTATATTTTGTAATTTTTTCTAACTCTTGCTTGGTTTTAAAATCTTTCCTTTCCCAGAGATCTGACAAATGCACTATTCTGTGTTCACCTAATTTACTTATAGTTTCCTTCTTTATATTCAAGTCCTTCACCCACTCTGAATTTATCTTGGTGTAGGGTGTGAGATGTTGATCTAAACCTAATCTCTCCCATATTGTTTTCCAATTTTCCCAGCAGTTTTTGACAAATAGTGGATTTTTGTCCCAAAAGTTAGGCTTTTATCATACACTGTCTTGCTGACATAACTTACCCTTCTTGATCCTCCCTTCTCTCTCTTAGCCAGTACCATATTGTTTTGATGACCACTGCTTTATAGTATAGCTTAATATCTGGTACTGCTAGGCCCCCTTCCTTCATTTTTTTTTCATTATTTCCCTTGATATTCTTGATCTTTTGTTCTTCCAAATGAACTTAGTTATAGTTTTTGTAATTCAGTAAAAAAGACTTTTGGTAGTTTGATAGGTATAGCACTAAATAGTAAATTAATTTGGATAGAATGGTCATTTTTATTATGTTAGCTCATCCTACCCATGAGCAATAAATGTTTTTCCAATTGTTTAGATCTAGTTTTAATTGTTTGGAAAGCATTTTGTAGTTGTGTTCATATAATTCCTGTGTTTGTTTTGGTAGATAGATTCCTAAGTATTTTATATTGTCTAGGTGATTTTAAATGGTGTTTCTCTTTCTAACTCTTGCTGCTTTGATGTGTTGGAAATATATAGAAATGCTGATGATTGCAGGTGGAGTTGTGAATTTATCCAACCATTCTGGATGGCAACTTGGAATTATGCCCAAAGAGTGCTAAAAGAATGCCTGACCTTTTATTCAGCCATTGCTGGGTTTGTACCCCAAAGAGATCGTAGATAGAAAGACTTGTTCAAAAATATTTATAGCCGTGCTCTTTATGGTAGCAAAAAACTAGAAAATGAGGGTATGCCCTTCAATTGGGGACTGGCTAAACAAATTGTGCTATATCCTGGTGATGGAATACTACTGTTCTCAAAGGAATAATGAACTGGAGGAATTCCATATGAACTGGAAAGACCTCCAGGAATTTAAGCGGAGCAAAAGGAGCAGAACCAGGAGAACATTGTATACAGAGACTGATACACTGTGGTAAAATTGAACGTAAAGGACTTTGGTGCTAGCAGCAATGAAATGACCCAGGAAAATTCTGAAGGATTTTTGGAAAAGAATCCTACCCACATTCAGAGAAAGAACAATAGGAGTGCAAACAAAGAAGAAAAACAACTGCTTGAACACATGGGTTGAGGTGGACATGATTGGGGATGTAGACTCAAAACAACTACATCAATGTAACTATCAATAATATGTAAATAACTCTTGATTGATGACACATTAAAATCAGTAGAAATGCACATCGGCTATGGGGGGGGGGGGAGGTTTTTGGGGGCATGAAGGGGAAAGTAAGAACATGAATCATGTAGCCATGGAAAATTTTTCTAAAAAAATTTACAAAAGACAAAAAAGACAAAAGAAAAATAAAGGAGTATGCAGTGCTGTGGTTTGGAGGTACCAGCAGAGAATAAACAAAGAATTGGACTTGTGGGCATGAATTCTACCTATTGAACTGTATGTTGTGGAGAGGGATATTCAAGAGATAATGCTCAAAAGTCTTTCTCCCTATAAGTTTCAGAAAATGAAAATGATCCAGAAATGGGGTTATTATGAAAGTTTGATATGGTAGAACTCATTTATAAATCTGGTTTGGGGAGCCAGTAGTTATCAACTAATTATGGTATTGTATAGATTTTTGGTATGAAATTGTTGTTTCAGAATAATGAAACATTTCATAGGATAGCATTAGCTAGAATAATAAAATAGAGTTTTGCAATCCCCGGTACCTGAAGTGTTCTACCTCCTCACCTCCTTCTCTGGCTTCCTTCAAGACTTATCTGATATCTTTCCCATCCCTGTGGTTGTTAATGCCTCCTCTTTCTTATTTCTTTCCATCTACTCTTCATATGTCTATAGTTATTTTCTCAATATCTCCTACAACAGAATGTGATTTCCTTGAGAGCAGGAACTTGGGGTTTGGGGCCCTTCTTTATATCCCTGGAATTTAACAGAATACTTAGCACACAGTAATCACTTAATAAATATTTGTCATTTGACTGATTGACAATATTTTGTAACAGGAAAGGGAGCTTGGCAGGGGAGTGGGGGTGGAGGGGAACAGGTGATTAATCCAAACCTCGTTTTAAAGATGAATAACTACAACTAAAAAAAAACTATCATCTATAGCTAGTGAATCAGCTTCAGAAATATTTTTAGACTATGGAATATCTTTCCTTTTAAATCCACATACAGTTCAGAAGTCACTGGTTTTCCTATAATTTTTATTAATAATTTAAAATTCTCTATGAATTAATTTCAGACATTACACTTTCTATTAGATTTATATTGAATGTCAGGAGATGCTTTTGAACAAGTTATCAACAACATTTCAATTCTTGATAATCATTAGATTTACACAATGAGACTAGAATCCCCAACCAAATAATATTAATTGTTATTGAGTCACAAATATTAGGGAGATCATTTTTGTTAGTTTATTTACTCTTTTCTCCCAATGGATATTTCATGCACCCTGACAAATCATTGGCTTACATAGCCACCAGACAAAACTACTTCAAACTCATTGCATTGCTAAAGCAACAACTAGTCTGGGTAATATCTCACCAGTGAAATTTCCCATCTGTGAGGGACATTTATCTAGATAAATGACTAGTAGCAGGAATTAAATTATTAGCCCAAGTAAAGCAATATGCTTTACATTATGGAATTGATGAGGTAGGAAGAAAGAACAGAGGTAATGTCAGGAGCTATTTTAATAGTGTTGACAATTTGCGAGAAGATAGAACTGAGAATTACTCATATTAGCTACATGGTGCCCAGAGGTGAAAGAAAGAGAGAAAAAAATGAGGGGAAAGATCACACAGTAAAATTGGAATTAAATACAAGTTATACATTTTAAATTTGTGAGCTTAGACCAAAGGCCTGGTCGACCAAGTAACTTTTCCTTATTAAGGGAAGATGAGCTAGACTCATGCCGTGGCAAATAATGTTGTTCCTCTACTAAGATCAGACACATATTTCAAAATTCCTCTCTAGGTTCAGGTATTGTAAATCATGAAGCTCTTTATTCTTTACGTGTCATGAGCCAAGAAGGGATGGAGCTTGTCTTTGAGAACTCATTTTCAACCTTCTCAGGGCTCAGGGTTTTTCAGCAACCAGATCTCTCAGTTGAGCTAAAAAGGGACCTTTATTTCCTTTCAATCCTGGATTGGATATTTTGTTCAGGAGTGAATATTCTGGTCTCACATCAACCCTCAATTATGTAACCTAAAGGGATATTGAACTGGGTGTTATTAAGAGCATGGGGGGAGGGAAAGAGAGGGTAGGCACACATTGTCTTGTGCCACATATGAGACATCTCCAAAAGAGATAGGTTTGATGGCCGTGGGATTTCTTCTGCAAAAGTCTAATAAACACCATATGTTTCCAAGTCTGAAAATCTCTTTTCCTCCTCCTCCTTCTCTTCTGTAGTTTTCCAAAAGACTTTATAGGTCTCCAATTTCTTTCATTCCACATTTCCTTCCACTTCAGATGGCCTGCCCAGTTAAATCAACCTAATCTATTAAATGTTTTCTTAAGATTTCTTGAAGTTCAAATACTGAACTACTTAGATTTAGTTGTTAATTTAGCTCCCTGTTCTGTAGGATGATACTTCTGATTTGAGTTGGCATTCAGAGATCCTTGATTCCGTGGCATCAGCAGCAATTTTTTCCATATCTATTTTTCTGCAGGAGAATGTTACAGGAAGAAATGTCCTTGTTTATTCTTAGGATGGATATACTAATTATTACATACCCCTACAAAATATTATCAGTTAACAATTGTATGGAATGAAGGGCATAAAATCTGCCATTGAAAACAGAACTACCAGAGCATCTAGGTGGCATGGTGGATAGAGAGCCAGGACTGGAGTCAGGAGATCCTGGGTTCAAATATGATCTCAAAAACTTCCTAGCTGTGTGATCCTGGGAAAGTCACTTAACTCCAATTGCCTAGTCCTTGCCCTTATATCTTAGAGATGTTATTAAAATAGAAAGTGAGAATTTTGAAAAATAATTTAAAAAGAAAACAGAAAACAGAAAGACCTAGGCAAAAGTCCCACATCTCACTGGCTATAGCAAATCATTTAATCTCTCTCTGTGTACTAAAGGACTCTAAAACTATACATTGCAGCTGATGATCAGAACTGGTAGAGAGATGGCAAGTTATCAAAAGCATTTTCTAAGCACTTACTCTGTGTCAGGCACTGTGTTTAGTACTGGAAATTTATTCACAAGTCTTAAGGTAGTCCCTACTCCCAAGGAGCTTACATTATAATGGGGAAAGTCAACCAATAAAAGGAAACTGAAAAGTGGGGCTTTGAGAAAAAGTAATGGAGCAGGGAAAAGATGGAAAAATTAGTCAAGAGAGTCAGGGTCCAAGCTGGGATAGAATGAACATGGCTGGCATAAGTTCTTCCTCAAATCAAGGTTCTGTAGAGGAAATCATCAATGGAAAAAGGGAGCTTGCTAGGTAGAGGGATCTTCCAGGATGACAAGGAAGCAGAAGAGGCATAGTAGAAAAGTCTAGAGAAATCAAGAGGGGGCTAATGAAGGAATAGAGTATCTGTATTGGGAATATCTTGAACAAATGAAATTTTGAGTCTTCAACAATATAAGGAGAGCAATGTGAAATAAAGAGTTTTACATAAGGAATTTTTTAAAAATTCTTATTATAGTCCCATGAGTTAGGAACTCTGGGCATTATCCGCATTTTAATTTTTCAGTTTAGGAAAGTGAGGTTTAAAATGTCTCACACAAGGTAATCTATTTAATGTCAGGGGCAGGATTCAAACCCAGAGTCTTCTAGACTTCAAATTCACTTCTTCTATTTCAACACTCTGTTCCTACTAAGCATCACTTCCCAAAGAGCAAAATAAAATTTTGTTCATCAAGCCACCAGGGACAACCCTTTTCCTTTTTCTTTGTCCCTCACTTCCTCCAGCTGGTCAATTGACTGAATTGCCCAGACTTAGACAATTGTTTGGAGATCAATCAAGCCACTGACAAGAATTTTGTAAGTATCTACTATTAATCAATCATCATGCTAGGCATGAGAGATACAAAGATATGAATGAAACACTTCACAACTAGAAAAGAGCTTATGTCTATTGAAGAGGCATAGATTAAATCTGAGCCATTAGGCAAATACTGGAAACCTTGAGTAAAATATTGTGGAAACTCTTCTCAGTACATGCTCATTTTTCTCATTTATCATGTGAGATGGATAATCATAGAATAAAAGCAACTGTGAGAGGATACATGGGAGGAAGAAACCACATGACAAAGTGACCTATAGAAATGTTGTAAAGTCACATTTAACTGCGACTGAAAATAATAAAATGTGCCCATACGGTCAGCATTGCTCATCACTTTGAGTTGAAACCTTTAAGTTTTGTATGTTAATGAAATTTAATAACAGAAACTACCTGGTGACACCAGGGGGCAGCTGGGTGGCTCAGTGGATTGAGAGCCAAGCCTAGAGACTGGAGGTCCTAGGTTCAAGTCCGGCCTCGGACACTTCCAGCTGTGTGACCTTGGGCAAGTCACTTGACCCCTACTGCCCACCCTTACCACTCCTGGGCCAAGGATGGTTCCTAGCCCGGATGAAAAAGGAGGAGGGTTGGGCGTGGGGCTAGCAACCCCACCCTGTAAAAAAAAACTACATCTGCTAAAGAAACTGCAACCTAAAGTAGGGGCAGCTGGGCTAGCTCAGTGGATTGAGAGCCAGGCCTAGAGACGAAAGGTCCTAGGTTCAAATCCGGGCTCAGACACTTCCCAGCTGGGTGACCCTGAGCGACTGTGTGACCCATTGCCTACTGGTTGTGGCCCTATGCTCCTAGAATGAAGTCCCAGGATAAAAAAAAAAAAAAAAAACCTGGTGACACAACTCCTTATAATGTGCAAGGTGAGGCACAGTGAAAAATACAGATGTTAAATTCCAATTGTCTTTCCCTGACATAACTTTTTTTGAGGAGAGCTAAACTTATGAGCAGGAAAACATTTGCTTTAGTGAAACTAAAACAAAATTATACAGGCTGTCATATGAAATTTTCCTGAAGCAAAATATGGAAAAAAAACAGAGATACATGTTGAAGCAAACATGAGGTTGACCGAACTAAACAGACCATCTCAAGTAGAAAGAAATGTGGAGTGAAAGAAATTGAAGACCAAGAAAGTCCCTTGGTACGCTGGCCACAATTGAGAAAAAGGAGGAAGGAGGAGGAAATGGAAGAGGAGGAAGAGGAGACAGTAACAGGGAGAAAGAGACAAAGGATAAGGGATAGGGACAGAGAGATAAAACTAAAAGACAGATAGGTAGAAATAAAGACAGATGTGTTGATTTATTACTGGAATAAAATAAAGAAAATTTTAAAAAAAGAAAGAGAGACAGAGAAGAGGTGAGACAGAGGGACACACATATATAACAGAGAGGCAGAAGCAGACAATCAGAGACAGAAAACTAGATAATTACAGAACTAGAGGATCAGCAAGACACAGAGAGAGACAAAGGTAGAGACAGAGAGAGTACATAACGAAAATGTAGTAAACATCAGTATTATCTGGGGATAAAGAATTTTAGAAGAAGCAGAAAATCTCAAATTTAGATGAAATCCAAATTTTCAAAGGATTTTTAGACTAGTCTCAAATGGTGCAAAACAAACATAGAAACAAAAAAACCTACTAAGTGAACTATGGTAACAGTCTCTGATTTAGCAAGCAACTTGTCAAAGTTTTGTTATGTTAGAGAACAATTATCTCATAATATTAAAAAATAAAAGGAACAGATACCTTTAAAAATAAATGAACAAGATGAGATAGTCGTGGTGAAGCAGTGATTAAATTAGGAAAGATTAAAATATTTCAATTATTTGACTAAAACATCTTTGCAAGGTATTTTTGGAAAATAGAGAATGGCTAATCAGCCAATGAAGTCATTTTAAAAGAGCTTTTGCATGATAATAGGAAAATGGAAATTAGTTCCTAGAAGCCAAGAAATTTTTATAATGAAGTAACTTGGGTTTTATGCTGAGATTAATGAATCAAGCATTTAAAGACCAAAACATGTCTATAACTAGTCTGTTTATGTTCATTTTTTCCTTTGAAATAAAGTCAACAACTTTGAAAATCTTGATTTTCTTCTTGATGGTCTTTAAATTGCTTTAGAGAAAAACTGGTTACAGAAAATCCTAGGTGTGAATTGTCAAGCTGTCTTTTTCCACCTGTCATGATTGGAAAAACCTGTATATTCTTTTTCAATGAGGCTAGAGGATAAAAAGGGATTGAAATGAACCACCATGATCTGTGTTTAATTGTATGATATCTATATAATAAAGAAAAGTAATACCTATACTCTAAAATGAATCAAAATACAAAAGTAAAGGCCGCAGCTATGTTTCCTACATTATAAAAATAAGATTTCAGAATCATTTAAATTTTGAGGCAATAGAAAAAAACCCCTTTTATTGTTATTACTGAAATCAAAGCTATCAAAAGACTGAGTTCTGACATTTTTTTGAAATCATCTCCCTTATATACACAATTATAGTTAAATGGCAAATGTATTATGAAAGGGGGTAATTCTCTTTTCAGTGCTTCATTACAAAGTTGCAAAAAACAACCAACAAACCCATTTCCTCTTTTGTACTATTACCTTAAATTCATCCAAGAATGCTGAGGTTGCTTTTTTTTTCTCCCAAGGATTGCAAGTACCTATCACAGGATTCATGAACACATTTTCAGAAATTAAATCCTTTCCAAGATGGGAAGGAGATGGGAAAGTGTTTCTTACATGGAGACAAAACAGACACATCACAATATAAAAAGTCTTCCTTTATTATCTTACAAAAATCCTTTAAACAATGTCAGTTAAATGAATCACAGAAGGACAAAAAAATTAGATTCAAGAACTATAATGAAAGAATTATTAGATCTGGAGTCAACAGACAGGTTTGAATCCCACCTCTATATATGAGTTTTGTAATCTTAAGAAAATTATTTCATTGACTTTCCTCATTTATAAAACAGGTGGGGAGAGTGTGGAACTCATGAGTCCTCTTTTATACATCAATTCTATGATTCTCTAATTTATCTGGTGTATTTTCCTATCAAGCCACTATCATTCCATCTTCTACCATCTTGACCAGATTATGTAAAAAGTATGCTCAATTGGAAGGTATGTGTCTAAATCTTCTCATAGCTTATTCAGAAAAGAAAACTACATTCTATTAATCATATACCTCTGAAATCCAAATAATCATGTCACTGAACTATAGGATTAGAATGAACTTCATATTCTAGTTTACTCTTTTCTCTTTCAACAAAACACTTCAAGTATCTCAGAGGTAGTTTTTCTAGTCTCACTCAAAACCCTGAAAAAAAGAATATTCTATAGCTCCTATTCCTAAAAGATGTCCAATATTTAACAAGTCTTAACTTATGAAAGTTGATAGTGCCTTGTAATTTGGGAGAAGAAGTCTAAACCTGTGCTTTCATCAGTGTAGAAAGTCTCCTCAAAGTCCATTAGTACCTATTCTGTAATGCAGCTGGTCCTATGACTCTGCTGAAGAATTCTCCATATTTCATCCCTGTGGTAACACCTCCACCCCATAGGGTCCTCTTCTTCTTAGGGAATAACTTCCCTACACTTCTCTTTGAGTAAGTACCTATACTAGCCATGCTCACTTCCAACCCAGATCAGCCTCTAACTCTCTGAACTGCTTTTCTATTTTGCCCTTGCTCTAGTACACTTCTCCTTATCCCCACCTCAACCCTCAACTTTTCAGCTATTTTTAATATATTATCTTTGCACTATGTAAGCTCATTTACCCCTACTGTCTTTCTTTGCGTTTGTACTTATATTCCCAGAATTTAGCACAGTGCTTTAGTAGGTATTTAATAAATGTTTATTCACCATTTATCTGTCTTTAGATCTATGAATTTATCTATGTAAAAATGTGTCTATCTGTCTATCTGTTTATGGTTTTAAAGACATGCCTGGGATGATGAAATACTGAGAAACTTGTCCAATGTCATGCAACTAATTTGTGAGAGAGGCTATAATTGAATCTAGATCACACTGATTCTGAGACTCTCTATTCACTATATTATGCCACTTCTTTTCTTGCATTTTGTCCTTTATAATTAAAGAACATTCATTTTTCTCTTCATTGAAAATAGAAACTTGTTGATTAGTATATATTCTATAAATGAAGATTACTATTTAATTCTATCTTGGTCTTTCCAAATTATATTAAATCTGTTCTTGTTTATTTTTTTCTTAAATGCCCTTTCCCCCATACTCTATTCATACTGCTCTCTTCTGTATTGACTTCAATCTTATCTGCTTCTACCCTCCTCCTTTACAAATCATCGCAAATAAAAGACAGTATGGTATTAAATTCCTGACCAAGCTAAAAGAAGAGGAAATATTCACTCACAACTTATAGTTCCTATTCATTAAAATCATATGTGAATATTCAATGTTGTGCTTACTTTTTAAATAATCCCCCTTTCTGGAATGTATATGTTGGGTATAGCAGATCCATTTGTTCTATCTTCATAAATATCTCCTGTAATCAATGAATTCTTTGTCTTTGATCCTATTTTACTTAATGCAGTAAATGTGTGTCTTCTCTCTATTTTAATGAGAATTTTTTGAGTTCTGGAGAAGACTTGCTTATTTTAAAAAATATATAGGATTAAATAAACCATTAGCTACATAGGCACCAATTCAGAACTCTGCTGGACCCAATTTGAATCTACTCTGGAAAGCTAATTGTTAAACTTTCTGTGTCTTCCTTTATATGTTGGGAACTGAGAAATGCAACAATCCAAGATGTGATTTATTTTTTGTTAATTGTCTAGATTTTACAAAGTGATGAAAAATGTTCATTAATAGTTTCTATGTGTGTTTAATTCTACCTATGTCATGGATCTTTTTTTTTCAGCAAGTCAGTTATTAAATACTTATAAAAATACCCTTGTACCAACCTTATTTTTTATATGCTATAGGATCTTCTGATATTCAACCTAATTAAATACAATCTGTGAACAGTAACTCAAGCCAATGATAGTTGCTCCTATTTATATTTTCTGCACAAATTCTTTGTCCTCTTGACAGTGGTTAGACACCTTTTGTGTATGTGTCCTGGACTCCTTTGGTAGTTTAGTGAAGTCTAATAACCTTCCTCAGAATAATATTTTGAATGTATAAAATAAAATAGGATTACAAAATAAATTATACTCGAATATATTTATCCCTTTCTTTTGAGAAAACAAGTTCATGAACTCCAGGTTAGGGGCCATTTCAGTCTATTAAGAAATGGCTGTAGAAACAATATACAGTCATAGAGAGCTGGACTCAGACTTATGAAGACTGGAGTTCAAGTTCTGCTACTGACACACACTGTGTGTTTCAACCTAAACATGTCACTAAACATTGTAGGATTCCAGGCAATCTTTTAAGACTTAAAGTTGCAGAAAATATTCATTCTATATTGTTAGAAGAAGGTTCCATACCTGGAATGCATTTCACTGGTGAAGTCACTGATATTGCTCCAAATATAAGAAGAAGAATATGGATAAAAAGTGGTTATCCATCATTTTCATGAATTTTTTTAGCCAAATCTTTACCATAATATAGGAATGAACCTGAGTTCCTAAAGGCTATTCCAATAGGGCTCAGCATCTTACAGTTTACTTACAAAGCTGGAAAAAGCTTTACATGGAGGTTCAGAGATGGACTCTAATCCTGTTATCCATTAATCAACCTACTTAAGCTGAGAAAAATTAAGCATCTTTTAGACCAGAAACTAATGAAGTATTTGGCCATCAGAACTCTCAAGGCATAAAGGAGTAGTGATCTGTGTCAGCAGAGTAATACCTATATCATTGAAATAACAGATCTTTGAAGCTGAAGTGTAATTCCTTTATCACTCCACAAAAGGCCTCCTCAGAGGACTCCTCATGCTGTGAAGGTGACCCTTGGCTTTTGAAGATTCTGCTTAGGAGTACAAAAGCTCCAACAGTTTGTGTCAAATTGAAAAGGCTTCAAGGAAGATCTCTGAAACAGCCTATTGCTCTGCTATCTAAGGACCAGAAGAAGTAGGAAAGGAGTTATTACTAGAGGTCTGACCAGGAGATGACAAAATTTTTTGGCCACTGTGACTCTATTGAATGGAGAAAAAGTAGAAAATTGCCTTCACTCATTATGCTCTTATGACTTTGATCTACAAATTTCCTGGGGAAATGTTCAAGACAAACCTAAAAATTTATTCAGTAGAATTGTCTAAATGGGAAATATGTTCTAACATATTGTTAATGAATCAAGATTTGAACCCATATTCTTTGAATCCAAATGCAATGTTTATTTTCATTTTCCTCCCTTATTTCTACCACATTGCCTCCAGGAGATTGTTTGTGATTTGGATCATTAAACTTGGGTATTAAATTTGAATACCTCATATGGCCCCCATGTTAAAAAATGGCATCAGAAGATGAAATATTGAGGATTGTGATGGATAATTCATTCTATTAAGGACCTCACATGAGCTTGTATTGACAAAACTGATCTTAGAAAGAAATCTCCTATCACAAAATCACAACATTCCTATTTTCATGGGATCATTACGCACACAGTTTGCTTTCTTAGAAACTCCTGCTGTTTCTTTTTCCTTTTACTGACATCCCACTGCTCCATGAATGTTTGAGCCTGTGATGTATGAACTGTCTTCATTTTGGAAAAGGATCAGAAAGTTCACATTGGGGTGAGTCAGAGCAACAGAAACGTTTTTGCCAGAAGGCTTGTTTTGTGTGTTTTGCTTTGTTTTAAAGAACCAATTAAAATGGTGCATTCTAATGCAGTAACAATTCAATTCAAGAAGAATTTCCTGAATTCTACTGTAGCTAAGATTGGAACCTGCATACAGATGTGTCTTTAGGAGTTAACACAAGGAACACATGCCAGAGCTCCCCTAGAAACTTAGTGACACATGTGCTAACTCAGGGCTGACAGACTGGAACACTTTGGAATGACAAAACAATCTCCTTATTGGCCACTATAAACTCATTCCCATATATTTTATAGCTTCTGCTACATGATAATATGATAATAAGAATTACATTAAAGACTATAAAGACTTACTTCCTTTTCCATCCTTCATCAGGGGGATGAAAAACCTACACACCCATAATGTCAGAGCTTAGACCTCAGTACCATGATGATTGGAAAACTTCCAGATTGGAAAACTTTGGAATTCAAGTGTCAGATTATAACCTCCTATATATTTACCTCTCTCACTTCCTTCACTATTTCTCCTCATAAATCCCAGTCCTCTGACACATTTCAATTCACTCTATTCTGAGTCAACATGTTTCTCTCTCTTTCACATCATCCTCTGTCCCCATTCCTCACAGTCAGGCATTTTAATGTTTAGTTAACTATTGCATTAGGGAGACATTGGGGTATAGCTGACAGATGGCTGGCTCTAGGGTCAGAGGACCATGGTTTCAATAACACCTATGGACCCAAAGTACTTATTAGCAATATGACCTCGAGCAAATATGACTGACAAGATTATGTGACAAGCAAACAAGTCACCAAGAATTTTTACCCTACTTCTGTCACTACCAATGTGACCCAGGAAAAGTCACTTAATCTCTGTGGGGCTCACCTCTCTCATGTATAAAATGAAGGAGTTAGACTGGATGACCTTAGATCCAAGATCCCTTCCAGATCTCTTTCTAGAATATATGAAAAAAATCTGACTAAGTGAAATGAGTGAAACCAAGAGAACAATGTCTACATTAAGAACAACACTGGAAAAATTAGCAACTATGAAAGACCTCAGAACTCTAATAAATGTGATGGCAAACCATGATTCCATTGGACTGATGATAAAAAATGCTGTCCACTTCCTGACACAGAGGTGGTGAATTCAATATGCAAAAGGAAACAAATATTTTTGTGATACAGTCAGTGTAGGAATTGGTTTTACTCTATTCATTACAAATTTTTCTTTTTTTCTTTCAAGGCAGGAGAGGAGGAAGAAATGAGAGAAACAAAGAGAGATAGAGAGAGAGAGAGAGAGAGAGAGAGAGAGAGAGAGAGAGAGAGAGAGAGAATTCATTGAAAAAAGAAAATTGAATGTTAAAAAATTTTATGAGAATACCTTGCCAGTGACATTCTGTCATTTCAAATCTTGGAGTCCTTAGCCCCAAATAAACTCCATATTCCAATTTATTCTCTCCCCCTTCAGGGTTTCTATATATCATTGGAGAAATTCACAAAATCTAACTGCATTCAAGGACTGTAAAACTAAGTTCTATAATCTAGGTTAGATTCTTGTTTCTGCTCAACAATTCTTCTATGCCTTTATTTTATTCTGCTAGGTACCCTCATTTTCTCATTTCACACAGTGTGTTTTTTAATTAAATTTAATATTGGACATCAATACAACCAATTAAAATTGTTTAATAACTGTTTACATGAAAATTAATCAATTCAAATGCATAAAGAATCATAACACCTCTCTGTCATTTCTTCTAATATTTGTCTACTCATTCTGTAGGATTAGGGTAAGATGGCAATGGTTTCTCCTCTGTCCCAGATCAGAGGAGAAGCAGACAAACTTGACTGGATGGGAGGGGGAAGAGCAAGTGGAGTACTCCTCACCCTCCCCCACACTGGAAACAGTTGGAAACAGTTAACAGAATACTCTCAGAGCTGGTTATGGAGGCTATTCAAGCTTTGTCAATTCTGGGCCAAGATGGTAAGTAGATAGGGACTAAGCCCCTTGTGATAATAACTTTCTTTGTATAAATTATTCTCCGACAGGATAGGTGTGTACAAGGTTAAGGTCTTCTGGACAGAGACAGCTACAGCTACAGCTTGGATGTAATACTTGGCTTGGTGAAAGGAAAGTAGTAAGTATGGCCCCAAGTTAACCGGATACAAGCTCTATCTTTCACAAAACAAATTAATTTAATGATTGCAGGGAACAAGGAGGAGGGAACCAAGTTTGAGGAAAGAGGAGGGAAGGTAAATTAACTGAAACTGCTAAATGTAGGCTAGGAACACATTCCCCCAGGGGGGTGGGGGATATATATTGAATGGCTGAATTCCAATCTAAGCCCCTAAATAATCTTCCTTCTAAAACCTAAACAGCTAAACTGAAGGTAGACAGTGATCTTGCTTGAAGGTCTATCTTGAGGATAACTATCAAAGTAAAGCAGCCCCTGGCTGTCAGAGACTGAATGCCTCAGCCCCTGAAGCTACACAGAGTATGTGTGCCAAGAGCCAAGTGTCAAGAGTCAAGACCCTTGCAGGAGGGGTAGCCTGGCTTTTATACCAGGACTCCAACTGCCGTTAACTGCCCCCTCCCTTGGAGTTCTGGGGGGCACTCTGGAATTCTGTGATGCAGCTTGAACCCCTCCCAGAAACATGGATGTTATATTCTCATTGACTTTTCCCCTTAGTTGAAATTAATGTATGCTCCATTCTTCCCACAGTTTCTTTTTTTTTTTTTTGGTTGTTTTAAAATAAGTTTATATATTTATTTTACATTCATTAAAATCTATCTTTTGTTCTTCTTTCCCTAAATGAAAAAACAAAAGAAATTAAAATAAAATCTTATTCACAAAATACATAGTTCAGCAAAACAAAAGTATTGGTTGTACCGCAAAAAATATGTTTCTCTCTGCATTTTAATTCATCACCTATGGTTAGAGGTGAATTGTACACTTCATCTACAGTCTTCTGGACTTATGGTTAATCATCTCAGTGATCAGAATTCTAAAAAAATTTTTCAAAGTTTTTTTTCTCTATATAGCATAATATAAATTGTTCTCCTAGATTTGCTCAATTCATTCTACAACAATACCTAGAGGTCTTTTCAGTTTCCTTTGAAATATCACTTTCTATGACTCAATAAAATTCTATCTCATTCATATATTAAACCTGTTTAGTCATTCCCCAAGTTGAAGAGAGCCCTTAGGTTTCCAATTTTTAGCTGCTACAAAAGGAGTCACTATAAACATTATAAAAGAGGTCATTTTCTTCTTTCTTTCAATTCTTTATAACACAAATCAAATAATACTATAGATAAGTGCATGGTTTAGTAGCTTTTTGAGCATAGTTTCAAATTGCTTTCCAAAACGGTTGAGCCAATTCACCAACAATACACCAGTGTATTTTTTTTTTGTTTTCCCACAGCACCTCTGAATTTGTTATTTTCTTCTTTTCTTATCTTCATCAAATGAGGCATGTGAAGCACTCAGCCCAGTGCCTAGCAAATAGTAAGGGCTAAAATGTTTATTCTATGGCTTCTCCCACCTCTTTGCCAATGTAATTGTTAGGAGGCAGAACTTCAAAGTGGCTTAAATATAATTTCTCTGATTATTTTTTCTGATTATTAATTACTGAGAGGAAAAGGGAAAAGTATATCCATGTATATAGTGCCTATCATGTGCCCAGCTTGGTCCTAAATTCTCACATTTGATCCTCACAACAACCTTGCAAGGTAGTTCCTCTTATTATCATCATTTTACAGATGAAGAAACTGAAATCAAATGATTTGCTTAGGGTCACACAGCAAGTATCTGAGGCCAGATTGGAATTCAGAACTTTTACATTAATAGACCCAGAACTCTATTCACTACATCATCAGATACCATAGCAAAAATTGTTCCATTAGTTGTTGATGGTTTAGATATGTTCTTTTGAGAACTATTTGTTCATATTCTTTGATAATTTATCAATTAAAGAATGACTCTGGTTTTTTTTTAATTTCAATCAGTTCCATAAATAATTTGAATATGAAACCTTTATCATAGAAACTTGCTATAATTTTTTCACATTTACATGTTTCTTTTCTAATTTCACCTCTATTAGATTTATCTTTGCAAAATATTTTAAAATTACATAATCAAAATTATTTATGTTATATTGTGATTCTTCTATCATCCATTTGACTATGAACTTTTCTTCAACCTATAGATACTTATCACTAGGGTCAGACAGCAAGTATCTGAGGACAGATTTAAACTCTTGTTCCTCAACATTTATTTATGATACAACCTTTTATATAAAGATCATATATCTATATAGAGCTTATCTTGGTATATGGTAGGGACATTGATCTAAACTTCATTTCTATGAGATTGCTATCTAGTTTTTTTTTCCAGAAGTTTTCATTTGAGACCTATCTCTGCCATTTAATTGCTATGTGGTTTTGAGCAAGTTGTTTTATTTCTCTGGGCCTTAGATTCCAAATTTGTAGAATCAATGGTTTAAAAGGCATGACTTCTAAAATACTTTCCAGCTCTAACACTACTCAAATATTAAATTAGTTAGTTATCTCTTACATGACCTGGGAAATTTCTTAGGACTTATGTAGAAAGTCATAGGTTAAGATCTACTTTGGTAGGGGGTAGGGGTCACTATGCTAGAGAACTAACATTACAGCTGGTGATTTGATTTCCCATCTCATGAGGAAGATTAAGGCCATCTGGGTGAGTTCCCTATTCCCCAAATTTCTGAGCACCACCATACCTATTGTCTTCATTCTGGTCATAAATAGATGCTTTTATTTCACTGTAAGAGTCTCTGTAATTGTATTTTCTATTTCATTCCTTCTTATTTCTGAAACTATGAGTCATCTTATACTATTCTAGTAGTTAATCTTAAAAACACTAAAACATAAATTATCCTGAAGGATTGCTAAGTGGGATTTTGATCTTTGCTTTTCCTCTGTACTATCAGGACAATTGTAGGTTCATACCTTTTGGGAAACTAGAGCAATGCTTGGGTTCATTCTCATGATGGTGTGTAGTAGTAGCTTTAGAAAGCACTCTCTATTGCCTGTTATCTTGACCCCTCAATGACTCCAGACATTTGGTGTGCATATGGTATCTGCCTAAAATAGAAATGTCTGTTTTATATCTGCTGTTCAGTCACCTGTGTGTTCAGGAAAAAAAATAAAAAGGGCTAGGACCACGGGGGCTTGACCATGAAAACAGTTAGACCACAGACCAAAGGAGGCTGGAAAACTCAGACCTTAACACTGGAATGAGGCTGAGAGAGGCAGCAGCAGTGCCCAGAACTCTCAGACTCAGGGAGGAAAACCTCAGTTGGTGGAGCAAGTGTGGGCCAAGTTCTGGGCTATGGGCAGCTGGCTAAGAACAAGGGGGATTGACCTTGAAAACAGATAGACCAGAGACCCCAGGAGGCTGGAAAACTCTGACCTTGGACACTGGAGAGGGGCTGAGAGAGGAGCAGCAGCGCCCAGCACTCTCAGACTCAGGGGGAAAACCCCAGGTAGAGGAGCACACGTGGGCCAAGATATGGCTCTGGACGGCTCTAGGAACACAGGGTCTCGACCCTGAAAACAGCTAGGCCAGAGACCCCAGGAGGATCCCCAGAGAAACCAGGAGACTCATAAAATAGCCTCAGGCAAAAACTGCTGCCTAAGTCTATACAAAGAGAATCAGATTGCCTTACTCAGACTTCTGGTGGATAAAGCGCAATGATGCCAAGCAAAGCCCAAGAAATAAACAAGAAGACAAAGAAAAAAAACTCTAACACTTGATAACTTCTGCACAGAAAAAATCAGAAAACAGAGGAGGACAAACAAATAAAGACATCCAAACCTTCCCCCCAAAATGAAAATGGGTCACAAGATCTTGAAGAGTTCAAATCTGAGATCATGATAAAGTTGGAAGAGATCTGGCAAGAAAATAACATTTTAAAAGGCAGCATTTCACAATTGGAAAGTGAGGCTCAGAAATCAAATGAATTGATAAGCAAATTGAAGACCAGAAATGATCAGCTGGAAGCCTTGAAGAACAAGATAGACCAGATTGAAAAGGAAAACCAAAAGATTTTAGCTGAAAACCAGTCTCTAAAGGCTACAATTGGGCAACTAGAAGCCAATGATCTCACAAGACAACAAGAACTAATAAAGCAAAGTCAAAAGACAGGCAAAGTTGAAGGAAGAGCCAGGCCTAGAGACGGGAGGTCCTAGGTTCAAATCTGGCCTCAGACACTTCCCAGCTATGTGAACCTGGGCAAGTCACTTGACCCCCATTGCCCACCCTTACCGCTCTTCCACCTATAAGTCAATACACAGAAGTTAAGGGTTTAAAATAAAAAAAAAGTAGACGGAAACATGAAATATCTCAATGAGAAGTTAATAGACTAAGAAAACAAGTCTAGAAGAGACAATTTGAGAATCATTGGTCTTCCTGAAAAAGGAGAAATTAATACAAATTTGAGCTCCATACTAAAAGAAATTATTCAGCAAAATTGCCCTGAAGTTCTACAACAAGAGGGCAATATAGACATTCAAAGGATCCATAGATCACCCTCTACATTAGACCCTGAAAAGACAACCCCCAGAAATATAATAACCAAATTCAAGAACTTCCAAGTAAAAGAAAAAAATATTACAAGAAGCCAGAAAGAGACAATTCAGATATCAAGGATCACCAACCAGGATCACACAGGATCTGGTAGCCTCCACACTACAAGACCACAAGGCTTGGAATATGATATTCAGAAAGGCAAGAGAACTGGGTCTACAACCAAGTAGACCCTACCCATCAAAACTGACAATAACCTTCCAGGGGAAAGTATGGGCATTCGACAAGATAGAAGATTTCCAAGTATTTGCACAGAAAAGACCAGGACTAAATGTAAAGTTCAATATCCAACTACAAAAACCAAGAGAAACATGAAAACATAAATAAGAAACAGAGGGGAAAGAAAGAAAACTCTTATTTTTAAATTTGCCTCTTTAATGGTTTTAATAAGATCAAATTATTTGTATTCCTTATGGAGAAAGGTTATGTGTAATTTTCAAAAACTATATTCACTATTATAGTAATTAGAAGAATTATTCTTCTAGGGAGAGGTTGGAGCACTAACTGGTCTAAGATGAGACAGGGTAGGGAAAAAAAGAGGGAGGTGAAGAGTAGATGACACCAAGAGAAACTTGAATGAATAAGAAAAATAGGATATTCTATACCACACAAAGAGAGCATGAGAAGAGGATGGGATGAATACTATTATAAGAAGGAGAGAAAGAGAGCATTAAGAGGTACTATTTAAAACTTACTCTCAGCAGAATTAATCCTGAGAGGGAAGAGTAGCTATATCCATTGGGATATAGAATTCTATCTAACCCTACTGATAAAGTCAGAAGGAATTAACCAAAGGGACCAGGGGAGGTCAAAAAAGAAAGGGGAGAAGAAGGAGGAGGGAATTCATTAGGCCTTAAAAAATAAAAAGAGGGGAATAATAAGGGAAGGGGTGGAAATGGAAGTAAATCAAGAGAGGGGACAAAGGGGACTGGTCTAAAAAAAATCACTGGTTTAAAAGGAAATAGCATAAGAAGAAGAGTAGAACTAGGAGAGGATACCAAACTGTTAGGGAATACACAACTGATAATTATACCTCTGAATGTGAATGGGATGAACTCGTCCACAAAACAGAAGCAAATAGCAGAGTGGATTAGAAACCAAAATCCTATCATATGTTGTCTACAAGCAACATATATGAGGCTGGTGGACATACACAGGTTTAAAGTCAAGGGCTGGAGCAAAATCTTTTGTGCCTCAAATGAGGAAAAAAAGGCAGGAGTGATCATGATTTATGACAAAGCAAAAGTAAAAATAGATATGATTAAAAGATACAGGGAAGGTAATAACATCCTGATAAAAGGCAGTATAGAAAATGAGGAAATAACAGTACTCAACATGTTTGCACCAAATGGTATAGCATCCAAATTCCTAAAGGAGAAACTGGCTGAGCTGAAGAAGGAAACAGATAGCAAAACCATACTAATGGGAGATCTAAATATTCCTCTTTCAGATCTAGATAAAACAAAACAAAAAATAAATAAGAAAGAGGTAAGAGAGGTGAATGAAGTCCTAGAAAAATTAGATTTAATTGATATGTGGAGAAAAATAAATAGGGACAAAAAGAAATACACCATCTTTTCAGCTGCACATAGTACATTCACAAAGATTGACCATGTAATAGGGCATAGAAACATCGCAAAAAAAATGCAAAAGAGCAGAAATAATAAATGTAACCTCAGATCATAATGCAATAAAAATAATGATTAGTAAGGGCACCTGGACAGGCAAATAAAAAACTAATTGGAAATTAAATAATAGGATTCTCCAAAACCAGCTAGTCAAAGAAGAAATCATAGAAACAATCAATAATTTCATTGCAGAGAATGACAATGATGAGACATCTTACCAAACTCTGTGGGATGCAGCTAAGGCAGTACTCAGGGGAGAATTTATATCCTTGAGTGCATATATTAACAAATTAGAGAGGGCAAAGATCAATGAACTGGGCATGCAAATTAAAAAACTAGAAAGGGAACAAATTAAAAATCCCCAGCTAAAAACACAATTAGAGATTACAAAAATTAAAGGGGAAATCAATAAAATTATAAGACTACAAGCTGGTACCTTAAAAAAAAAACAAAATTGACAAAGTACTGGTTAATCTAATTTAAAAAAAAGGAAAGAAGAAAACCAGATCATCAGTATCAAAGATGAAAAGGGAGACCTCACCTCTAATGAAGAGGAAATCAAGACAATCATTAAAAACTATTTTGCACAATTACATGGTAATAAATATAGCAATCTAGGTGAGATGGATGAATATTTACAAAAATATAAATTGGCTAGATTAACAGTAGAAGAAATAGAATACTTAAATAATCCCATATCAGAAAAAGAAATTGAAAAAGCCATCAAAGAACTCCCTAAGACAAAATCCCCAGGACCACATGGATTCACAAGTGAATTCTATCAAACCTTCAAATAACAACTAATTCCAATACTATACAAACTATTTGACACAATAAGCAAAGAAGGAGTTCTACCAAATTCCTTTTATGATACAAATATGGTATTGATCGCAAAGCCAGGTAGATCAAAAACAGAGAAAGAAAACTACAGACCAGTCTCCTTAATGAACATAGATGCAAAAATCTTAAACAGAATACTAGCAAAAAGACTCCAGCAAGTTATGACTAGGGTTATTCATTATGATCAGGTGGGATTTGTACCAGCAATGCAAGGATGGTTCAACATCAGGAAAACCATTCACATAATTGACCATATAAACAAGCAAACCAACAAAAATCACAAGATTATCTCAATAGATGCTGAAAAATCCTTTTACAAAATATAGCATCCATTCCTAATGAAAACACTGAAAAGTATAGGAATAGAAGGACCTTTCCTAAAAATAATAAACAGTATCTAAAACCATCAACAAGCATCATATGCAATGGGAATAAATGAGAAGTCTTAAGGGGTTTAAGAGGGGTAAAGGGGAAAGTAAAAACAAGAATCATGTAACCATGGAAAATTCTTCTAAAAAAATAAAATATTAGAAAATGGGGGAAAAAAGAAATAAAAAGCATGAAACAGCCAAGATCCAATCTCAGTTTCATTTGGCCAACATATGTGCTTATTGCCATGTTCATTTGGGTAGTCCCTAAAACACTATTTTATGGAGAACTTTCATAAAGCTAGTGCTCACATAGAGGTCAGAAGAAACTATGGCAGAACATTCTAAAGTCTCTCTGAAGAACTTTGGTATCAGTTGTGAGATGTGGGAGATAATGACACAAGACCATTCAGTATAGAGTGACTACATCAAAAAAGGTTCTGTACTCTATGAGCAAAACAGAACTGCAATAGCTCAAAAGAAACATGAGATATTCATCTTTAGGGACATCTACATCCCAAATGTTCATAAGGCATATTTGAGCCTGATGTACAGTAGAACCTTCTGAGATTGTATTGGCTTGATCAATCACAGTTGTTTACCCTGTACATTGTCCCTAACATATTGCTATCATTGTGGTCCTCTTTGAGTACAAAGGACAGCAACCAACTAACCAACCATTGTTATGGGATAAAGAAGTGAAAGAAATCCTTTCTCCCATCATAGAAAGTACACATTCACAAAAGGAAAGAAAGACCAATAATAATATACCACATAGGAAGTTTTTACTCCTACCCACTAAATGCCTTATCGTTCATTGTCTTTGTGTAATATACATTTTTAATTCTTTGGAAATTGTTGTCCTCTGTCTTGTAGTTATATAATACTGGTAAAATATTGGTATTAGAATGATAAGCCTTTGCTTCTGATGGAAGTTTGGAATAATTAAAAGAGCTTTGCAATTTCCCTAAGATAATCTAACCAACTAACTCTCCTCCTCCTATTTAATTCTAGGCTCAATTCATTGTCCATCTGTACTTTCTGTTCCAGATCTGTAGATTGTCTACCCGATTATATGTTTGGCATATGGGCAGATTGCCTATAAGCAATTGCCAGTCTTTTTCCTTTTAATATCACCAATGGCGGTAGACAGGCCAAACTCTTTTTGGTGATTACAAATCACATGAGGCTATTCCGTCTTAGAATCAACACTGTGTATTGGTTCTAAGGCAGAAGAGTGATAAGGGCTAGACAATGGGGGTTAAGTGACTTGCCCAGGGTCACACAGCTAGGACATGTCTGACACCAGGTTTGAAGTCAGGACCTAATGTCTCTGGACATGGTTCTCAATCCACTGAGCAATCCAGCTGCCCCTTGGGTGATTTTTTAATGTTTTCCTTTTTTTTAATAGAATGTGTCACATAGAATATTCATAATTGTGTTATAATTAGTTTTATAATTTTGTTCTTAGAATTTTCACAATTAAGTCAAATATAATTTTGTTTTATAATAATTATGATATAATATAAATATTCATTGAAGTTTTTGAGGGCAAAAGTATCATTGTTATTGCGAACACTTAAAATAAATATAAATGATTATTCTGAGTAGTATATTAAATTGTCCTCGTTGTTCACAAGACTTTTGTTGTCGAGTTGAAGGGAGTTTGTGTAGCAAAATGTGTTGGAAACAAATATTCAAGAATATCTACATATAAACCTCACATTATTTACTCATGTACACACGCTATTTCTTCCACTCTTCTTTTTTTGCTATATAATCTCAACCTAAGGATAATTGTGTTATGTGATCTTTCTTTCATCACCTTTAACATATGATTCCACAAATGCTTTCTGCTTGACTTTATTAAGTACATTTTCATGATTGTTTAGTTTCTAAGCAGTAGCTGACAATTCTTTTTCTTCATTTTACTTGTACATTTTCATCTTGCTGACACTACAGGGAGACATCTGCCAAATACAATTCATATTCATCACATGTTGTCTGATAAATATTCCTGGCAAGTTATTATTCATTTTTCTTTGTTCCTATGGACTTCTTTCTCTTACTTGATTTTTATTATAGTGGCACTAACCAATGGACAGTCAGTGTCTCTACTCTTACCTCCTAAATTCAACTTATCATTCATATCCATCACAGCAATATTCATTTTATGATGAGGGCTACTGGATTTACATTCTTCTGGATATTCTGAAGGGTATTTTATAACAATTTGATTGTTTTGTAAATTCTTTAATCTAAATGGATTTTAAGGAAGTGAAGTCTGTAATTTCCCTGTCCCATTCTGTCTTTTCTTTGTATTAACTCATGAGTTCTGGAAAAAAGAAAGAAAGGCAGGAAGGAAGAAAGAAAGGGAGGAAGGAAGGAAGGAAGGAAGAAAGGAAGGAAGGAAGGAAGGAAGGAAGGAAGGAAGGAAGGAAGGAAAGAAAGAAAGAAACTCAATCATTCAACAAACATTAAGGGCCTAATATGCTAGATACTGTACTAGCAAATGAAGATACAAGTATAGAAAAATTAAACAATCCCTATTTTCAATCAGTTTACATCCTGATGGAGAAATAAAAAATACATTTATAGATATATGCAGCATAAATATAAAGTTAATAAGAATACATAAATACAAAGTTATAAATATATAGTTTTGAAGGTAACATGTTAACATTTAAGAGAATCATAAAAGGCTTTATGTAGAAGATAATTTTTGAATTGAGTCTTTTTTTTTAAACCCTTGTACTTTGGTCTATTGTCTCATAGGTGGAAGATTGGTAAGGGTGGGCAATGGGGGTCAAGTGACTTGCCCAGGGTCACACAGCTGGGAAGTGGCTGAGGCCGGGTTTGAACCTAGGACCTCCTGTCTCTAGGCCTGACTCTCACTCCACTGAGCTACCCAGCTGCCCCACTTGAATTGAGTCTTAAAGAAAAATAAAACTATGATGAAGTGATGTGGCAGGAATGCATTCCTGGCACATAGAATGATTAATGCAAAGCCACAAAGATGGAAGATGGAGTGACATGTATGAGGAACAGAGAAAAGGTCTCTCTGGCTTAATCTCAGAGTTTAGGGGTACAGTTAATATCCAGTAAGACTGGACTCAAAGGTTGAGGATAAGATTCCTATTATCCTTGAGGCAATAAGAATTCATTCAAAGTGATGAAGTAGAGAAGCAACATGATTCAGTCTGTGTTTAGGAAAATTCCTTTGTCATCAATGTGTAGGATATACTAGAGTGGTGAAATATTTAAAGCAGGGAGACTAATCAAGGGTCTGTAGCAACGATTTAGGTGAAAGAACCTGAACTGAGATAGTAACTGTATGAGGGGAGAGAAGGGATCAGATGAGAGAACTGTTTTGAAGGTCCAACATGCCAAGATTTGGTGACTGATTAGATATATGGATTGAGGAAATGAACAGTCTAACATCATCCTAAGATTATGAACCAGACTTTTTAAATGATGGAAGAAGGTATTATTGTATTCATAGCTCTGTATAATTATATCTGTATTTGTTTAATCTAGGGATGATTTACAAAGAGATTAGAGAAAGAATTTCTAAAAATAAGATTCTTAGTAGTCTTTGGTTTGACGTGTATCTCCTATATGACTAGAGGAGTTTAAAAGTTTCATGAAGTCACTTGCCTGAATCTGTTTTTATAAACCATGTTTTCTTAGCTCTTTTCTTGTCAGTGAACAGCCAAAAACTGGTCAGGTAGCTCCAGGATATTATTGATCACAACATCTCCATGGACGAAAGGAAAAATATCCACTGAAAAAGAAAAACATTCTCTTTTCCAAAAGAGATTTGAGTGCCATGGGTGTCTTTTATTTCTTCTTCAGTCTTTGCTTGCTTGACCAAGGATTATAATCTCAAATTAGTTTTCACTTACACTTCAAATTATTAGCAATTTTGAGCACATTTCTAGATAATTGTTGACAGTTTGTGCCTCTCAAGAACACATCATGGGTAGGAGGAAGGGAGAGAAAGAACATGAATCATGTAACCATGGAAAAATATCCAAATTAATTAATTAAATAAAAGTTTTTAATAAAATAATAAAAAAGAAGACATCGTCATGTCAATATATGACTACATGTTACAAAACAACACATCCAAAGTAATATTTGGAATTATTGCAGTATCATATAATCACCAAACAGGCTCCAACCTTTAGTGTGAACTGCAATATTTCTGCTAGACATATTGAGTTTGGATTTTGTACTATTCTATTTTCAGGTGCAGTGGAGCAGTCTAAGCTAATAATTTATGAAATTGATTAGCAGCATGCTGTCAGGCATCTGTTAGGCCACTGCCAATTTGGGTTGGGGGAGGATGATAGTTTAGAGGATCTTTCCAAAACTAGATATAGCACACCAGAAGAAAAAAACAGTCACCAGATGTTTGTCAGCTGCCTGTTGTTTCTAAATGAATTCATAAATGTGAAGAATATGTATGGATGAAGACTGGACCTCAGATTTTATTAGTACAGATGATTCCTTGATAAGGATACCCTCTCTACCACTTCAGGTCTATTTATAATCTTAGAGAGTAGCGTAGAGTTTTAAGAGGCTGATTGACTTACCCAATATCATAGAGCTAGTATGTCAGAGGTAAGACTTGATCTCAAGCCTTCTTGGTTCCAGAGCTGGCTCTCCATTTATTATGCCATGCATTTCTGTGATTACAAATCCCATTATTATCACATTCATTTTTAGTTGTGTTTTAATGTCTGCTTGAGGGAAAGGCACTCAACAGTGAGAGTTGGCATATTCTATACAATTACCACTATCATGACTAGCCCGAGCCAAGATTCCAAGAGAAATGAAAGTTGGCCAGGACTCTTCTGACCCTCAATGGGCACTGAGGCATAGATACTATTCTTAGTCACTATCATCTTCATCTATGAAATGGTGAGGAATCCAGATGATATTATAGAAGACAAGGTCATTGAAGATGGGGCTAAATTAGAAAAATCAAGGAATTTCACAATTGGAAGGAACTTCAGAGGTTGTCTAGTCCAACCTCTAGCTAAATAATAATGTCCTCTACAACATACCTAACAAGTGATCATTATCTTTAGTAAGCTTCTGCTTAAAGAATTCTAATAAGGGACAGCCCACTCTCTCCTTCTACAATGAATTCCACTTTTTCTTACCTATAAATGTTAAGAAACTTTCTTTTATGGAGTAGCTGAGTGGCTCAGTGGTTAAGAGCCACCCTAGAGACAGGAGATCCTAGGTTCAAATATGACCTCAGACACTTCCTAACTGTGTGACCCTGGGCAAGTCTCTTAACCCCCATTACCACTCTTCTGCCTTAGAACCAGTACACAATATTAATTCTAAGAAAAAAAGTAAGGGTTTAAAAAAAAGTTGTTTTCTTTCATTTTGTTTCCTCACATTAACCTAAAATCAAGTTTCTGAAACTTCTGTCTGTTGTTCCTAATCCTTCCTTCTGGAGTCAAGGAAAAAGTCTAACCTCTTTTCTCTTTGAGAGTTACCATATCTCCCCTAAGTCTTCTTTGCTCCCAGTTAATCATACATCTATGCTTGTTCCCTCAAACAGTCTCCATCTGGTCCTTTGCCAACTGGTTTCAGTTGTCCTCCCCTCAAGGTCCTTTGCTCTCTTGTGCTACTGAAGACATTCTAGCTCATCAATTCTCAAATGATGCACAAGGATTATTCTTATTCCCCCAACTTGTTTGTGAGTTACTTGAGTACAGAGACCATGGCAGTTCTGTCCTCTGAATCCTACATAATTGCAAAAATGAGCACAATATTAGACATGTAGTATGAAACACAGGAACAACTTGCAGATTAATTTGCTAATGTTAGGAGAAATAGAAGAAAGCAAGGATTATATAGAAGAATAAGGATGACAATATTAGGTTATGGGTAATATATGTAAGTTACTTTGAAAACTTTACAATGCTATATGAATGTTAGTTATTCTTTCACTGTCATCATCACTACTATTCTTACTAACACCACACAAGTAGGACCTATTACTGGGCACATTACCCCCAAGAAGGCAAACAAAGAAATAAGACTTATGTATGCCAAAATTTTCATAGAAGCACTTTGGGGGCGTGGTAAAAAAATACCTGGAAATACAATGAATGACTCTTGATTAGTAAATGGTTGGAGAAACGGTGTATACAAGTGTTATGTAATATGATTTGCCTAAAAAATGGCAAATAAGGGATGAGCTTCTAGATCTGAATTTTGTGATCCTCTGATCAAAAAAAGATGTTGAAGTGGCTATATCACTAGAAAACAACTTACCTTTAAATAAAAGGGATCAAAAAAGTACTCATCAGAGAAATATTAAATAATGGAGGGTTGAGATGAGGAACATATTTGGATTAATGTTTTGCTTGAAGTGTCACATATTATATGTGTAATGCCCTTGATTATATCCAAGTTTTCATTATTCTTTAAGAAATAGAAATGAATTAATTTTTTAGAATCAAGTAATTAACATATTTTTATGTCTCTCTTCATTTTGCACCAGAGATGTCAAATACATGTGGCCAACAAGGGTACCCCAACATATTAAAATATAGTTGGGAAATATTTATTAGAATAAATAAAATTAAACAGAACATTGATAATATTAATATATGTTTTTTCTTTCAGGGATATTTATGTATGCTTACTCTAGTGGCCCATGTCTATTTAATTTTGATACCATTGATCTAGACAATAAGATTTAAGAGACATTTGGTATGATGGAAAAAGCAGCGAATATATCATTAATATTCCTGGATGTGAATTTCGACTACTTCCTACATGAAGTTATAAAGAGTGGAACAAGAAGAACCAAGAGAACATTATATACAGCAACAGTAGTATTATATGAAGAATGACTTGTGTATGTTCACCTCCAGGGAAAGAATTGATAAACAGAAATAAGCAAGACATAGTTTTATATATAAACATATCTACTTTTGTCAAATGATTTCTTCTCTAATGAAGGGAAGGAAGGAAAGGAGGGGGTTACTTAAACATTAATATAATGAACAAACAAATTTAAATTCATATTAAAAATAAATATTCTTATACAATAAGTTTAAAAGAGTTGTGAGAAAGTGATGTCTAAACTATAAATTATTATATTAAGGTAAGCTATTATTAGATTATTTGAAAGGACCTCCAATACTTGTATTGTACCCAAACAAATGTTCTAGTGTTTGAAATGGTTGTCATGGGAGTCATTCTCTTATATACAAATTCTGTTAAAAATACTTATCTGGAAAGGAACAATATAGTAAGTCATTTGTACAAAATCCACTTTAGCTTTGGTAGTCTTATTTTCAGAATAAAAATTAGAATGCATCATGGAAAAATGATTATTTTTTCTAATTTGTTGACTTAAACAAAACTTTTTAAAGCTCCTTCTATTGCCAAGTATATGGGAAACAAAGATATAAATGAAAGTCTTCTCTCTTGAGGAGTTTATAGTCTATTGAATGTGTACATTATTCTACTTAATTGCATCAAAAGCCTTACAAGAGTAGTTTTTTAGGTAAATGTAATATAATTGTGATACTGTCAAGACAATATTTTGCTATTTTTTCCCTGTATTGCTTGTTTAAAGAACTGAGTTTTCTCAATAATTGTTTTCTAAATTTAATTTTTTAGATATTTATTGGCAATTCATCTGAAGGATCCAAAAAGATTTTGTACTTTCAGTGGCCAAGACAAACACAGGAATTATATGAACACAACTACAAAACACTTTCAACACAATTAAAACTAGATGTAAACAATTGGGAAAACATGGGTAGGATGAGCTAACCTAAAAAAATTATAATCCTACCCAAATTAATTTACTTATTCAGGGCCCTACCTATCAAACTACCAAGAAATGTTTTTACTGAATTAGAAAAACATATAACAAAGTTCATTTGGAAGAACAAAAGATCAAGAATATCAAGGGAAATAATGAAAAAAAAGTGAAGGACGGGAGTCTAGCAGTACCAGATTTTAAACTGTACTACAAAGCAGTGGTCATCAAAACAATATGGTACTGGCTAAGAGGTAGAAGGGAGGATCAGCAGTCTTGGGGTAAATGGCCTCAGGAAGACAGTGTATGATAAACCCAAAGATCCCAGCTTTGGGGACAAAAACCCCATATTTGACAAAAACTGATGGGAAAATTGGAAAACAATATGGGAGAGATTAGGTTTAGAACAACATCTGACACCCTACACCAAGATAAATTCAGAATGGGTGAATGACTTAAATATAAAGAAGGAAACTATAAGTAAATTACATGAAAATAGAATAGTTTACCTGTCAGGTCTATAGGAAAGGAAAGATTTTAAGATCAAGCAAGAGATAGAGAATATTACAAAATGTAAAATGAGTAATTTTGATTACATTAAATTTAAAAGTTTTTGTGCAAACAAAACCAATACAACCAAAGTTAGAAGGGAAGAAACAAATTGGGGAAAATCTTTATAACAAAAACCTCTGACAAAGGTCTAATTACTCAAATTTATAAGGAGTTTAATCAATTGTACAAAAAAAAATCAAGCCATTCCCCAATTGATAAATGGGCAAGGGGCATGAATTGGCAATTTTTAGATAAAGAAATCAATACTATCAATAAGCAAATGAAAAGGTGTTCTAAATCTCCTATAATCACAAATGCAAATCAAAACAACTCTGAGGTATCGCCTCACATCTAAAAGACTGACTAATATGACAGCAAATGAAAGTAATAAATTTTGGAGGGGATGTGGCAAAATTGGGAAATTAATGCACTGCTGGTGGTGGACTTGTGAATTATCCAACCATTCTGGATGGCAATTTGGAACTATACCCAAAAGGTGTTAAAAGACTTCCTGCCCTTCACTCCAGCCATACCACTGCTGGGTGTATACCCCAAAGAGGTAATAAGGAAAAATTCTTGCACACAAATATTTATAGCCATGCTTTTCGTGATGGCCAAAAAATGGAAAATGAGGGGATGCCCTTCAATTGAGGAATGGTTGAACAAATTGTGATATCTCTTGGTGATGGAATACTATTGTGCTCAAAGGAATAATGAGCTGGAGGAATTCCATGTGAACTGGAACGACCTCCAGGAATTGATGCAGAGTGAAAGGAGCAGAACCAGGAGAACATTACACACAGAGATGGATATACTGTGACACAATCAAATATAACAGACTTCTCTACTAGCAGCAATGCAATGATCCAAGACAATTCTGAGGGACTTATGAGAAAGAACACTATCTTCACCCAGAGGAAGAACTGCAGTAGGAATGCAGAAGAAAAACAACTGCTTGATCACATGGTTTGATAGGGATATGATTGGGGATGTAGACTCTAAACAATCACTCTAGTGCAAATAGTAATAATATGGAAATAGGTCTTGACCAATGACACATGTAAAACTCAATGGAATTGCTCTTTGGCTACAGGAGGGAGTTGGGAGGAGGGGAAAGGAAAGAACATGATTCCTGTAACCATGGAAAAATATTCTTAATTAAATATTGTTCATTGAAAAAAAATTTCTTAAAAAGGTATGACAAACTCTTCAGTGAGGTAGAAAGAAAATGTCCCAAGGAATGAAACTCCTGATAAAAAAGAATCACCTATAGAAGAAGAACCGAGCTTGTGAGTGAGATTCCATTTTCATCTCTCAGGGGGAAAAGATTTTCTCTCCTCACTCCATAAATCTACCTTTATCTCTCATAATATCTTGTAGTGAAACTATTTACTCAGTAGGAGACACCATACACAGAAGAGAGTGGGTCCAGAAAATGAGGCAGTAAGTATTCTGAGAAATGTAATGCCTATGAGTTGAGAAGAGGGGCAGCTTTGGCTATTGGGAATTGAACTGTGGAGAGGAACAGACCCAGGAAACCCATCTGAACGAAATGCCTAGCAGATACGCTGCATTCACAGGAAGCACAATGAAGATATTTAGAGAAGAGAAAGAATATTAAGACCTGGAGTATATGTTGTCCTGGCAACATATGTTCCCTACATATGCACCTTTCAGCCAGTATACTGAAAGTATATGCTCATTCTTCCCACAAGTTATTGACGTGGGAAGTATGCACCAGATTTTTTGGAGAATGTCTCTATTACTGTTCTAATTGTAATGCCTTTGCTTTGAGTTAATTGTGTCTACCATCTAACTTTTAAAAGATCATGCATTGGTGTGGGAAAATAGTTTTTATACATTTTTTATATTCAACTTTTCCCCATGGTTCAGTGATAGTCTATTATGTACATCTATGATCGTAGTTTTATTTTTTTATTTTTTATTTTTTGTAATTCTGACTTCCTTTATTTTTTTAAATTTATTTAATTGATTAATTAAGAAATTTTTCATGTTCTTTTCCTCCCCTCCTCTCACCCCACCTCCCATAGCCAATGTGCAATTCCACTGGGTTTTACATGAGTCATTGGTCAAGACCTATTTCCATATTATTGATATTTGCACTAGGGTGATTGTTTAGAGTTTATATCCCCAATCATATCCCCACTGACCCATGTGTAGGATCATAGTTTTAGAGCTGAAGGGGTCTTATAGGCTAGGTAGTCCAACCCTTCCATTTTTCAGAGAGAGAAACTGAAGCTCAGAAATGTTAGATGACTTACTCAGGATCTCACAACCACCTAATGATGCAAGGTTTCAACTCAGATCTTCAGATTCCAAGTCTAGTTCCCTGCCCACTCTACTACCTACCTGGCAGAATTGGTTCAACCATTGCCCTATTAATGAGTATGCACTTTATTTCCAGTTCTTTGCTGCCAAAAAGAAATGCTAGTATAAACATTTTTAAATTTAAGGTGAATATTACTTATAATCCCTGGTGCAATACTGTTCTATCACCAAAGCTTCTGATTATATTTTTTTAATGTGGAATTTGACCCTGTCTTCTAAAGTCGCTTTGTCTTCTTTGACCCAAATTCTTGTTTTGCATTTCTATATTTTCTGAGAAAATAGGGATTGTTTATTTCATCTAACAGACATTTATTAGTCAACTACTCTGGGCAGAGAAAGATATCAGTTTTGGGGGGAATGAGAGAGAAGAGATATTCCTTTCCCTCTTTGATATATAGAAAGGGAATAGAAAATTCAAATTCATAATATTCCATAAGTGATAAAATAAATTAATTAGATGCAGAAGAAATGATATATGAGACCCAAAGAGGAAAATCATTATTGAATGAATTAGACTCTATCAATTAAGATAGATAAATAAAGAGGATAGATTAAGGAGTAAGCTCAGTTCTGAACTTGGAGCACAGTCACTATGTTTATCAGATCTGAGTGCAGGTTAAGGAATATTGACATAATTTAGGAGTTTGGAAGATAGATGAATGAGATATAGAGAAGAAAGGGAAGAAGGACCAATAAACATTTGAACATGGATAAAATATACATATATACTCTCTACATATATATGTGTGTGTGTGTATACACATATAGTAACAGCTTTTTGTCCTGCAAGGACCTAGTGACTATTGACTTCACTATCCTGATGCTGGTGATGCACATGGACATAAGATACATCCAAAAGGAATGAAGAAAGTACCACCAAGGATAGAAGCTTCCAATAAGAAATTCAAGACCTTCAGCACCTGTGTGAATTATAGAAAGCAAGAGAGAGAGGGAATTTGATCATGGATGCTGATCTAAAGTAAGGACTTCAGAAGGAGCCTAATTAAGAAAGTTAATGCCTAATAAAGATGATGGTATCTAGGAATAGGTTTGGATTTCTGTAATAGGGTTAAAAATGTAGATGTGATAGGTTCTCAAGTAAGGAAGAATTGAACCTAATAAGGATTGATAAAGACAATTTCTTAGACTCTTGCAAGTCTAATCAAAAGAGATTTATTACAAAGGAAGGAAAAGGGGAAGAAGCTGTCTTTTGCCTAATAATCTAGGTACAAAATGAAATCCCTTCATTGTTGGAAGACTTAAGCTAGAGATAGCCAGAAATTTATGGGGAAAAATACAATAAAGAAGTCATTCATACATCAAAATACAATAAAGTCTTCAGATATTTATACACAAATGCATAAAATATAATTTGGAGGAATAGGAAGGGTTAAGTTGAAAGGCAGCTGGGTGGCTCAGTGGATTGAGAGCCAGGCCTAGAGACTGGAGGTCCTAGGTTCAAGTCCGGCCTCGGACACTTCCAGCTGTGTGACCTTGGGCAAGTCACTTGACCCCTATCGCCCACCCTTACCACTCCTGGGCTAAGGACGGTCCCTAGCCCGGATGAAAAAGGAGGAGGGTTGGGCGTGGGGCTAGCAACCCCACCCTGTAAAAACTACATCTGCTAAAGAAACTGCAACCTAAAGTAGGGGCAGCTGGGCTAGCTCAGTGGATTGAGAGCCAGGCCTAGAGACGAAAGGTCCTAGGTTCAAATCTGGGCTCAGACACTTCCCAGCTGGGTGACCCTGAGTGACCCATTGCCTACTGGTTGTGGCCCTATGCTCCTAGAATGGAGTCCCAGGATAAAAAAAAAAAAAAAAAAGTTGAAAGGCGATGGAGGAAAAAAGAAAAATAGCATGGTATTTCATGAACTTATATCCATGTGAAGAAATCCAGAAACCAAAGAGGGGAAGTGTGGTGGAGGACATTTAGGAAAATATGAGCAAAATATTAATCAGAGGTATTATAAACCACTTGGTCTGAAAGAGAAATTCAAGAAGCATCACTCTCCAGAATAAAGTATTCATTTATATAGAAAATTTCTGAAGAACTTACTCCATAGCAGTTTATAATTTCTTGATTTGCCTTAGGGATAAATTAATCCTTTTAAAAATAGAAGAAGAAGGGGGCATCTGGGTAGCTCAGTGGAGTGAGAGTCAGGCCTAGAGATGGGATGTCCTAGGTTCAAATCCAGCCTCAGACATTTCCCAGCTGTGTGACCCTGGGCAAGTCACTTGACCCCCCCATTGCCCACCCTTACCACTCTTCCACCAAGGAATCAATACATAGAAGTTAAGGGTTTTAAAAAAAGTCCTAAAAAAATAGAGGAAGAACTGAAGGAATCTATTGTGATGGAGAAAAGAGGGAGATCAAAGAAGGAATATAACCAGTGTTGCAAGTAAATGTGATGATGTAAAAAATGAAAAATAAAGAATGCAGAATTTTTCATTAGTCTTTTGGCTTCTGTTTTCTCTGCCAAGTAAAAAAGTATAGAAAGAATAGACCAAAATTGACTGATAGGAGTTCAAACGTCCTTATAAAATCATTGAAGGAGAATAAATAGCTGCCCTTGGTGAGTTTGGCCCAACTATGCTTTATCCCAACATAACAGAAGATTTGGCTGATATGATTGCTGAAAAACTGTCAGTATTCTTAGATCACCAAAATACCCTCTGCTTCAAGCAGATTAAAATCAGCATTGTATTTGTTTCTAAGTGCCACATTTTAGGCAGCACATGGATAAATTTGAAAGAAATGAGGATGATGAAGAGCATAAGATCATTGCCATATGAATATCAATTGAGATGATTAAGGTGGCTTATCTTGCAGAACTGAAGGTTTAGAGCACTCATGATAGCTGATGTGAAGAGCAGTCACAGGAAGGCAAGAATTCTCTTTTTCTGCTTGTTCTGAGAAAGCGAAAACAAAAGTAAGAACAGTGAGTGGAATTTGAAGATAGACAGATTTTGTTTAAATTGGCTCAGTAGAGAGAACACTGGTTCAAACCCAGCCCCAGCACTTATTAGTCTGTGACCCTGGGCAAATCACTCAAAATTGGCTCAGTTTTCTAATCTGTCAAATGAACTGGATAAGAAAATGGCAAACTACTTCAGTATTTTTAACAAGAAAACTCCAAATGGGATCACAAAGAATTAGACACAACTAAGTAATAATAACCATGCCCTCACCAAATGCCTTAAAGAAATTCCATTTCTTCTTTTCAGAAAAGCAGCTTTTCCCAGGCCTTTGTTTTAGGAATTAAAGAACTTATTTAGGAGAGGAGAGTCTTTTGAGCATGCACATACATGCACACATTTCTAATTTCTAATTTCAAACTCACATGTTTCTTTGAGTGACTAGATACATGTGGATAAATAACAGAGGGAAAAAAAGCCTAGATTATATCTGTTTCAGAATATCCTGGTTGTCTCTGCATCTGAGTGAAATCCTGTCGCTGGTGATGTATCTCTTTTTTTAATGCCCTGTGCTCTCTGGGATAACAGTAAGCTTACAGATGAATGTCATCTCTCTAGTATTATACCTTTCAATCAAATATTTGAGAATATGAAAATCTCACCAGGGTTGGAAGGCATAATTAGGAAAAACTCTAAGATCTGATAAACACCTGGTGGGAGGAGGTTTGGAGAAAAGAGAGACGCTTTAGCACCTGATAGTAGAAATAGATATTTAAATTGTAATGGGAACTGAGGGCTTTTATGTTCTAATGGCTTAGTGATACATGGGATGAGTATTACCCAGAGTTTCCTCATTTCTGTCACATTCAAGGCTGTGCTAATTAAATCAAAGGAATGAGAATTAGCTATAATATTTTGAAGTCATTCGACACATCGAAAAAAGATGGTTTTGACAGCGATTTTATGACAGCTCATTAAATTCATTGATGCATCCACAAGCATCTTTCCTCTTTTAAATTGGGTCTTTCTTTCTCACTAGATATTGGGAACAGTTTCAACTCTGTGTTACTAGATGAGGACTGACAGCCAAGTTCAAAGGCTTCTGGCATAACAAATGTGACCAGCTGATGCCTAGAAGAGTTTTTCAATGTGTTACTGAATGCAGCAAACAAAGTTTAGCCTGACCTTATTTTGCTTTTCTACCCAACTCCTATTGGTATTCCGTACTGTCCAACTATCAATAATACAGAATTAGGTCTTGATCAATGATACATGTTAAACCCAGTGAAATTGCACATTGGCTAAGGGGGGTTAGGAGGGTTTGGGGGGAGAAGGAAAGAACATGAAATATGTAACTATGGGAAAATATTCAAAGTAAAAGCTTTTAAAATAAAATAAAATAAAATAAATGGACTGACTTTGAAGACCTTGTTTTATCTCTTACCTAAGTTATCTCTGAGGGAAAGTTGATGGTAAAGTGTTTCCTTCAAGGCTGGTTCTACAAATGGGTTGAAAGGTACAACTAGTATGAAATAGATCTAGAACTTAACTTTTAATTTTTAAGATGTTACTTTATTAGTATGAATTTGACAAACATTAACATTTCCCTATATAAAGAACAGAAAAAGAAGAAAGTATATGAAACCATAAAACTCTATACAGTTTGGGGGGCATTTTATATGTAGTATTTCTAATTTTACATAGTAGTTCCAACATTCCCCAGCTTATTTATATGCCTTTCTGATTTTGTCTCTCCTTATATTTTTCAAATAATTTATTTTATTTATCACTATCAGACCCCATTTCCTTTGCTCCTATTGCTAAAAAAAAATATATATATATATATATATACATATATATATGTATAAGTATGAGTTCTCTTGTTTAACAAAGTATTTTCAAACAACTCAATACATTGGACATATCTTAAAATATAGGTCTTGTAATGCTTGTCTATTCATGAACCTCTCTGCCATTAGATGAGAAGCATAATCCATTGTCAGTCTTCTGGAGCTGATGGGCCGTTGCAATGATCATGGATTTTAAAATCTTTTCCATTTGTTTTTCTTTACAATGTTGCAGTCATTTTATAAAAACAATTTCTGGTTTTACATATTTCACTGTCTATAAGTACATATAAGTCCACCCATGTTTCTCTGAAGTCAATATTTCTTATGCCACAATAATATTTCATAATATTCATTAACAATCATTTGATTAGCCATTTCCCAATTGATAGGAATCTAAAGTCTAAGATGATCAACAGGCATCATTTAGGCATCTACTATGTGTCAGGCCATTTGCCAAGTGCTAAGCATATGAAGGGGGGCAAAATGAATACCCACCTTCACGTAGACAAATTATAAGGGGTTAGTTGTAAGATGTGACTAGAATGGATAGGAGGTCATTTCTGAGAGAGGCTACTAGCTTACTGAAGGCATCCTGAAGAAATTGAGTTTTGAGTTGAATTTTGAAAAAAGGCAGAAAAACTAAAAGATATAGAGAGCAAAACATTTCAAACTTGAAGCAAAGCAAGTGTAAAAGCCAAGAGTTAGGGGATGTAATATAATGTGTTAGGAATATCAAGTAAAGTGGTATAATTGGATCATGGAAGGTATAGAGAGAAATATAATTAAAAAAAAGAAAGGTTGGAAGGAGAAAGGTTATTAAAAGCATTAAATGATGAATAGAAAAGTTTATATTTGATTCTGGATGAAATAGGGACATGGTCAAACTATACTTCAGAAAAATCACATTGGCAACTGAGGAAAGAATGGATTGGATTTAAAATGTAGTATTCTTGGTATCATAATTTTATCAAATGAGATCATGTTTATAAACACAATGCCTGGTACATAGTAGAAAATCAATGAATTTCAAATCAAATTGAATTCAAATCAAAGAAAGGTATTTCCCTTCCTCCCTCCACATTTAACAGTGCATAAACATAGATATTAGACAGTATTAAAAAGCACTGGATTTTTCAGGAAGATAGAAGTTGGAATCTTTTCCCCAGACACTAGCTTTGTAACTCTAGGCAAGTCATTTAACTTCTTTCAGCCTCAATTTCCTCATCTGTAAAATGAGAATAACAATGTCACCTTTTTCACAGTATTGTTGTAAAGATCAAATGACATAGCATGGTTATAGTGTTCTTCAAATCTTAAAGCCTTAGATAAATATTAGCAACTATAATCATCATCATCATCACCACTGATATCATCATTATATTGACAGATTGAGCTCTGTTTTATGTTACAAACTGGCTAGGAAATTACTCAGATGTTCTAACACTGTTCCTTCAGATCTTTTCTCCCACTGATGAGTTTGCCTAAACCTCCATTTGCAGAATGGCTACAGACTAGCCATCCTGGATCCATAGATTTAGAAACAAAGGGAGAGAACCAAATTGGTGGCTTAGTAGCAGTGAAAGCTGGAATCACTCTAAGAATCTTCCCAAATCAAAATTTAAATGACTCAAAAAGACTGGGAGTCACAAAACCAACAAAAGGATTGAGTGAAGTTACTCTCCTGTAGAAAACAACTTGAAATGTGGGCAGAAAAGGTCTATTTTCAAGGGATAAGGGAGAACCAAAAGTAAAACTATGCACAGAGGAGTGCAGGCCACCGACCTCCCACCTACTATGCTGGGTTATAAACCTAGGCACAACCCAACTTCAAAACCCCAGGAGGACCCTGCCTAAGTGAACAGCAGAGTATCCCACACCTACTCCTTGAAGTCCCAATCCCTAGCTCAAGCCTGTGATGAGGCCCTGAAATCCATAGAATTTGGCCCATTCAAGGCTGAAGTGAAGCCTCTAGGTGAGGGCAAAATAATTTGTAGTGCTCTGAGTCCTGAAAGTCATCAGCAATTCCTAGAGGAGATTGAATCAGCAGCTTTCAGAACTCGCAGCCCACAGGCCATCATAGAAGAACTGAAATCTTAGAATTTTAGAAGAACTGAAATTTGCAGAAAACAAAACCAGAGCTGAGGGTAGTAGCAAGGAAAAACTGAAGTTTAAAAGAGTGCAGCCTCCACCCTGGAAACAAAGTTTACCTTTTAAATATAAGCAAAAGTTTAAAAAACTTGGAAAATGAATAAACAGTAAAAGAAATAACTAATCATAGAAAATTTCTATGGCGACAAAGAAGAGCAAGGCAGAGTCTAAGTAAGGGACAGTAAGATCAAAGCAGCCAAATGCAAAACTGCAAAGAAAAATGGTAATTGGTCTCAGGTGTTGGAAGAGTTCAAAAAGGGATTCAAAATTTAGAGAGGTGGAAGAAAAATGGGAAAAAGAAATGAAAGAAATACGAGAAGAAAATAATAACTTAAATAAAATTGGTCAAGTGGGGAAAGAGGTAGAAAAATCCAATGAAGAAAAGAGTTCCATGAAAAATCAAACTGACCAAATGGAAAAGGAAGTTCAAAAGGACCTGGAGAAAAGCTGAGCAATATGATGGTAATGGAATACTATTGCATTATAAGAAATGATGAACAGGATGATTTCAGAAAAGAAATTGGAAAGACCTATATGAACTGAAGCAGAGTGAAATAAGTAGAACCAGGAGAATATACACAGTGATAACAGAATTTTACAATGATAAATGGTGAAAGATATATAATGATCTAGGACACTTCTGAGGAACTTATGACAATGAATGCTATCCATCTCCAGAGAAAGTCAGAATGCATATGAGAGCATACAGTTTTTCACTTCTTCATTTGGGTGTTTCTTTGGGGAGTTTTGTTTTTATATGAATATTCACTTATAAAAATGAACAATATAGTAGTATGTTTTGCATGATAATACATATATAACTCACATCAAATTGCTTGCTAGCTCTGGGAAAGGAGGGGGAAGGGAGACAATTTGGATCATATAACTTCAGAAAACTTATTTGTAAATTTATTACATGTAATTGGTAGATAAATAAATTAATTAAATGTAGATGAGGAACCTAAAAAAAAAAAAAAAAGAAAAAAGAAACCATGCCCCTTTATGTGTTATCATTCCCTATTTGAATAGAAGATCATTGAAGATAAGGAATATTTTTATTTTGTTTGTATTTGTATCTTCAGAGGGGTAGAGTGAAGTTGCACAGTGGTTAGAGTGCCAGGACTAGACTTAGGAAGACTCAGCCTCCTGAGTTCAAATCTAGCTTCAGATATTAACTGTGTGACACTGAGCAAGTAATTTAATCCTCCTTATCTCACCTTCCTCATCTATGAAATGAGGTGGAGAAGGAAATGGCAAACCATTATAGTGTCTTTGCCAAGAAAACCCTCAATAGGGTCATGAAGAGTCAGACATGACTGAAAAATAGCTAAACAAGCAATTCTAGAGCTTAGCACTATGCCTAGCACAGAACATTTAATAAATGTTCACTTACTGACTGACTGTTCTCAGGTATTCTAACTAGACAAGGAAATAGCTCCTAGCGGTGAACTTTTTTTTTCTAACACTTCTGTTTAATTTAAATTTAATTTATTTTTTGTTAATAGGCATTTATTGTCTTTACCTTCCACCTCCTTTCCCAATGGGAAAAAATAATGGAAAAGAAAAACAAATTCTTTCTAACAAATAAACATAATCAAGCAAAACAAATTCCTATGTTAGTGATGTCTAAAAAGTGTGTGTCTCATTCTGCATATTTAGGCCACTCTGTCAGGAACAATTCATCATTGGTGCTATAGAATTATGGTTAATGATTATGTTCATCAGAATTCTTAAGTCTTCCAAAATCACTTTCATTTTAGAATAAGGATTCTCAACAGTGAAAATGCTAATAGAAAGAAATTTATCTACTCACACATTCCATCTCCTTGTAGCAAATGGAGATATGTGGTGCATAACCCTGTAGTGAGCCTAGGTGAGGTAAAGTGCTAACCCATATGTATTAATAGTAGGGTGCCAATTAGTTAATTTTCTTTTCTGTGGCCCCCTGATGCTCCAGTAGAATTAAATTATCTCCCACAGGTGAGCACTTTACTTCCAGGCAGTATTTTACTCATTCTGAATCATGATGGGGTGAGGCTACTTGCCACTATTTAGAGAGGGCCAACAATCGTTTAGGGAATAACTCAGCTAATAAGGAGAGGTGAATCTCTGCTCAGTGGATTTGTTCATTCCTGTCTTGTTCATAAGATACCATGGTAAGTTCAGCCCAGTCAGAGCATTGGTTTAACACAGTATGTGCTAGAGGAAAGAATTTATCTTGTGTCTTGCCCCTACAGTCATACTTTTATCTGCCTGTAAAGCAGGTTGTTAGCTGATAATAAGACTTAAAGCCTCCCTGGGGAATTTCATTTTAATAGGGTATATGGGGAAAGACTTCCAGAGTCCAAGGAATGAACCCAGAATAACAGGTTATTGCTGAGAACTCATCCAAATTGCTACATAAGAGGCTTCGCATGCGCATGAACACACACATCTGGAAAAGGTAAAGCACTACCTTGGAATTTAAAAACTCTGGATTAAAATCCAGCTTCCTCCACTAATTCAGTAATATTGGAAAGTCCCTTCCTGCAAGGAGCATCCATTTGGATGGAGAAAGATAACACATAAAAAGGAACTGAGAAAGGGAAAGGGGAAGAAGGAACTCACAAGGAGGCACAGGGGCAAAAACAGGAGAATGAACTCTAGCTTCCCTCAAAGTGGTGGATCTGAGAGGAGCCCACCTGGATCTTCTGATTCCATATCCTGACATTTTCCTATGGTACCACTTAAAGAAATGTGAAGTAGCCAAAAGATAACTGGACTTAACTTTAAAAATAAACTGCCAAATGATTTCAGAAAAAACCTGGAAAGATTTCTCTGAAGTGATACAAAGTGAAGTGAACAAGGTCATTGCGTGAGCAAGAGAACATTGTACATAATAACAGCAATATTGTATGATGATCCATTGGTAACAACTTAGCTATTCTCAACAAATACAATGATCCAAGGCAACTCCAAAGAACTCATGATGAAAACTGCTATCCACCTCCAGAGAAAGAATTGATAGAGTCTGACTGCAGATTGAAGAATATTATATTTCGTTTTTAATTTCTTCACATTTTTATATGTGGCTTCTTCCACATGATGAACTTGGAAATATATATACGCATATGTGTATATATATATATATGTCAAGTATAACCTATCTCATGCACATCACATGCATGTAACCTATATCAAATAGCTCACCATCTCAGGGAGAGGGGACAAAGGGAGAGAACTTAAAACTCAAAATGTTAAAAAAAGAAATTATGTTAAAAATTGCTTTCACATGTAATTGGAAAAAAGTAAATTACTGAACTTAAAAAAAAAAAGAAAAAAGCTGCTAATTAAATCACCTTAGGTGATTCGCTTTGGGCTTCTGGGCCTCAATAAGGGGGTCAGACTAAATGACATCTAACATTCTACAATTCAATGTTCTTTTTAAAATTTAAATCAATAAAGAAGCAATATGAGAGTATGTTTTGAGATGGTATAATAATGTACCATCATATTCTGCAAATCAGAAAACATGTTCATGGCTATTGGGAGTTCCCAGATAGGAAAAAATCAAGTGGTGAAGGACGAGGCCATTAAGTCGATAGTGCTGGGACCAAGAGATACAGGTCTCAGATTTATAGTTATCAATTAAATTAAGCTGCTCCCCTACCCTGACCAGTAATTAAGCAGATCACTGACCCAGCCTAGGGAGCATGTTATCATACTGATTTAATTTGATTCATTGTCCCAGGGCCTCTGGACACATGTTTTGAATAAAGTAAATTTAGTAGCTAAACATTTCTATAAAGTGCAAAAAAACAGAGGATTCCCTATTGAGGAATATCAGATAAAAAGTTAAGAATGATTAACCCTGGACCACATATTTGCAATGGGCAAACTAATTTGCATTATGGATGTAGTTAGCCTTATGGGGCTGTCTTTGTAGTGGTTCCAAGGGGAAAGGAGAAGATCCATTGCCAAGAAAACTCTCTGCTGAGGTGCCTCCAAGCCCCCAATTCTGACACTAGGAATCCGCTCCTTTGGTTTAAGATATTGCCCATTGGGGAGCACCTGCTATTAAAACGCAAGGATCTCTGGGAGGTATGATGCATATTAATCACATTGGTCTTGCTATGAATAAGTTTATCACACCAATTTTTTCCCTGACAACTATTTGGGTGCCGAGCCCTAAGAGGAGTATAGTTATATCCATTGTGGAGAGGAATATGGCATCTTTTTTGACTAATGATACATCCCAGGGTGAATAGGGGTAGCCAGTAGGCACTGAGAATTCAGGGAATGTAGATTACTCAAATTTATGTTTACTAGTTTTGTTTAGGGATATATAAAGAGGAAGCAAAAGATTCCAGAGACCCCGGTCAAGAGAAATCTCTTAGATTCAGTTTCTTATGGTGCAAAAGCATATACTATAAGTCTAAGTACTTTGTTAAGCTCAGAAATATAGAGACACACAGAATCTTGCCTGAAAGGATGACGTTTAACTTGGTATTACTTTATTCATTAACTTTAATGGACAAAATTAATGAGCACATAATTAATTATAAAAATGTGACCATTAGAGAAAAGTTTGCACAAGAGAAAATCATAACTTTGATGCATTAAAATAAAGCAAGCCATAGTGATTATTCCCACTTAAAAATTCCATATTTGAGGGGCAGCTATGTGGCTCAATAGACTGAGAGCCAGGCCTAGAGATGGGAAATCCTAGGTTCAAATCTGACCTTAGAACACTTCCTAGCTGTGTGACCCTAGGAAAGTCACTTAACTTCCATTGCCTTGACCCGAGTTGATGAAGGTTTTCAAGTTCATGTGCCCCTGCAATTTCGAAGTGCCTATGAGCCTACCTGCCGCATTACCCCAAAGAGCAGGGGGAGGAAGTGCTCACTTTGAGTGGCTGGACAGAAGGGCAGGAATGCAAAAAATGTCCTTGGGTGTTGGGTAGAGGGGGAGCAGCTCCCCAAGTGTGGCCTCTGCATACATGCTGATATTTTGCCAATGCTGATGCTATCCCTTACCACTCTTTTGCCTTGGAACGAATATACAATATTGATTCTAAGATGGAAGGTAAGGGTTTTTTTTTTAATTCCATATTTTAGAATCTTACAAACTTGCAAAGAATCCATCTTCTATACCTATTAAAATGCCATATTTGTGGGTGATTTTTTTAACTTTAGGGGTGTTAGTTTCTGCATTAGTAAAATGAAGAGGGTTGAATTGGGTGATTTCTAACATTCCTCTTAGAGCTAAAATTCCTTCATGAATAAATAAAATAATATGTGAAAGTGCCAACTTTAAGGTGCTATGTAAATATTAACTAATATTTTTAACGTTATAGTCTTTGTTCTTCATTTGAGCAATAAAAGGAATAAAGAGCTATAGCTGAATAAGAAAATAGATGATGACAAGGAGACTGTCTTGCAAGGAGAATTAAAGGCTGAAAACAAAACAAAAGGTCCCAAGAGTGCTGACATTTCATGAAACTCCTATGTGGAACCATGTTGGTAGCAACAGTGATATTCAAACACATGGCACTTTATGATTTAATAAATTAAATAATATCCCCACATAAATTCATGGACATTCAGGATAAGTTAGGAATATAAAGGAAAAGAACTAGATTGGGTAACTAGGTCATGTAGTAAATATTATTTAATTTATTATGAGTGCATATTCTGCCTCAAAGATATCTACTAGGTGACTAAGCCTGGTCAAGTCATTTAACCTCTTTATGATTCAGTCTCCCCATTTATAAAATAAGAATCATAATAACCCCCACCTTATAGAATTATGGTGAAGATCAAATATGTCGGACTGTATTGCAATAGCCATCATTATGAAATTGTAACTAATAATTAAGGATTGGTGAGAGAGGAACCTAATTGTACCTTTTTCTTGGTATTTGTTGAACAAATTGCTCTTTAAGTACTATGTTTACATAGATTAGTAATGGCTGTTAATTTTTATGCTTTGCTGTTTTAATGATGGTTTTTTGGAAAGAAATAAAAAATTATTAATCATATAAAATTCATGCTAGAGTCTGTCTTTGTTAAGGATGTTTACAAGTGGGCTGAGTAGCCATTTGAACCAAAGGCATTTCTCTCTGACATCTGGTGATGAATGATACATCCTAATACCAGGCAAAACAAACAAACCTCAGAGGAAATGAACAAGTAAACCTATAAAGTGAAGGAAAAAAATTCTAGTGCTAGATTTAGAATTAGTTAATAGAAGATTAGCATCTTTTTAATGAACTGAAAAATAAAACTTTATTTTTTTTAAATGAGATTGATCAAGCCTATTGGGAGATGTAACTAAAGCAAATGATGGCTTTTGTTGTTCAGTCTTTTCCAACCCCATGAGTTTTCTTGAGGTTTGGGGGCATTTATTGGCAAAGACACTGGAATGGTTTGCCATTTCCTACTTCAGTTCATTTGATAAACGAGGAATTAAGGTAAATAAGGTTAAGTGATTTACTTGAGATCATATAGTTAATAAGTATCTGAGGCTAGATTTGAACTTAGGAACATGAGTCTTCCTGATTCCAAATGCAGCATGCCACCCAGCTGTCCAGTGATGACTTTAGTGCCCTCTCAAAAATCCATGCTTTACTTTCATTGTTGCCTTGCCCATTGCAAGCATTCAATGAATATTTATTGTATTAGGTGCCAGTAATTTTAAAGAGGTTAGTTAATAAAATCATGCTAGCTGCAGACTTAGCACCAGATTATGATAGTTTAAAAAATTACATTTTCTATTTTTGTTGTCAGCTTTATATTATCAACAAATTTCAATAAACAACAAAAAAGAGGATTGTACAAGAAACTGAAACTTTTTGTTACATACAGTTCGAAGTTTTTAAGAAAATATACACATATATTAATTTAACAAGGTAGAAACATAGTTACCCTATCTATGCAGAAAGGAATAATTGTTCTCTTCTATAAAGATTTGACATGGTTCTATAAACAGATGAGATTTGGGCTCATTACCTGAGGGAGACCAGTGGAACAAAACACAAAGAACGTGTTTTGTGTTATTTTGGTTTGATTTTTAATTATTTAAATGCCAGATAAGAAATAAAGTCTCAGTAATTAGATGAGGATAAAAGTATCCTACCGCCATTTTTTAAAATGAGATTAATGATGACAAAGATCATGTTTTCTTTGTCAGGGGGAATTCCTTAAACTTATAAATATAGGGGTTTCCATTTTCTGTCCTTTATTCCTCTCTTGGTGCTTTTCTACTCTTACTTTCAATAAACACTATGCAGTCTGGAAGAGACAAATGTGTTTAAGGAATTTAATGGAAGGCAGATTTCTAATCAATTAACCAAGAGGAAAATGGGCTCTCACCCAAACTTTTTTCACTTGCAATTTTCTTGCAAGTGAATTTGCTATTTGAGATTTCTTTATAAAATAATTGAATAATAATATCATTACATAATACAATTGCTTATGACATTATATGTATAATGTTCCAAATGATACAATTATAATAATAATTGAATAACGAATTTGTTGTTTGGGGCTTATATACAAACCCTACTTCTTTATCAAAAGGTAAGTCAGTTATTACCATGTGTTTATCATATACCCAAGACTATAAGAATGTAGCGAAGAGTTAAGTGAATTAGAAGATGCTTTATGAAACTCAGGAATCAGAGAGGATGGATTGAATTACTGGTACCTGCTGTTTTCACAGAGGAAATGAATCTATATAATAACTTGAATCTTTGCTTTTCTTTGTCTTGGCAGACATAAACAATGGAGATGAAATCTATCTGAGTCTTTTCTGTATTCCATTTTGTGACCTGGAGCAGAAGACCAGGTCTCCTGTTTAATATGTCATGTTAGTTGCCATCCTAGGGAACCAAGCAGGGGCAATATGAACAAAAACAATTTTCTCTCTTGTAAAACTCTCTTGGTTCCAAAACCTAATTTTGTCTCCAGCAGTTGGTTTGGCTTCACAAGTGTTTACGCAGTGACCTTTCCAAGTATTTACACTACTTCACTTGCAGTTGGTCTAACTGAGAAGTGGCATTTTTACTTTCATCCTGCATGAATGCCATGTCATGGCCAGTCCCAAGGAATAATTCTTCTTTGTTCCACTAATGCAATATATTGGGCATTACAAGCCAACACAAATTCTGCATCTTGGAAAAATTCCAAGCCAAAATTCTCCAAACCTTCCTCTTTTTCCTGAGAAGGCAGAAGAAATATCTTTGAGTGACTGTGGAGGACACATTATCCTAAATACAAAGGTTTTATTTCCTTATCTGACTCCATTGGCCTTTCACCAGGGGGTATAGTGGCAAATGTTTAACAATCAACTCTCAAAAAAAAAAAAGAAAGAAAGAAAGAAAGAAAGAAAGAAAAAGTAATAGGATACACTTCTCAATTTAATCTATATGAACACTTTCTCTATCATCTTCTCAGGTCTAGATAATCAGAGTTGAACCCTGATTTGTTTGTAGCCTTTGTTGATTTCTGAAGTATAAATATTGGAATTGAAAATTTACCAATTGATTCTGGCATTAATTACCTCTTGAACACCCCTAATTCTCTTCCTTTTCACCCAGGCTATCATTTCTGTTCTGCTCTCTTTTCTCTCCTTTCATAATTTTGACCCTACAGTTTTGTAGTTCAATAAAACCTTATCTTCCACTCTTGAATCCCATGTTCTCTCTTCCTTCAGTTGCTTGGTGCCTCTGCTAATAATCTAATAGCTCCACTACCCAAGATGCAATAAAAGTAAGACAGGCTCTGAAAACTGAGATCTGAGGAGAATAAAATTTTTGCGAAGTCCTCAAGTTCACACAGGTGTCAGAGATAGAATTTCAACTCAGATCCTCTGACATTTACTACCTTTGGGAACCTGAGGAAAGTCACAAAGGATTTAATTGCCCTAGGGCTTTATTTTCTTATTTATATAATGGAATAGATGGTGTCTGTGGTGCCTTCCAGGTCCAGCCCTGTGATCCTATGATTATCTATCCTCCTTATGCACATCTACTCCAAAGTTCCTTCATGATACTAAAAATGAGTCAAATAAAGGTGGGACCAAATCTACCACAAATTCATGTCATTTAACTTCAGTGGAGGCCTTCATTACTGCCCCCTATTCACCTTATTCATGTGAGATGGGTTTGCTATTATACTCCTCTGGATGTCTTTTCTAATTCTGTCTTCTCAACCCTACAACTCCATCTTGACTCTATTCTCCCAGAAAACCACATAATGGTTGAAGTCATTTAATATGGGCTTCCTTATTTATTCCTTTGTTGTTCAGTCATAATTGACTCTCTATGTCCCCATATGGAGTTTTCCTGGCAAAGATATTGTACTGCTTTGATATTTCCTTCTCCAGATGAAGAACTGAAGTGGACAGGATTAAGTGACTTTTTCAAGGTCACACAGCTAATAAGTATGTGAAGCCAGATATGAACTCATGAAGATATTGTCTTGATTATAAGTCCAGTGCTCTATCCACTGTGCCACCTAGCTGCCCTCATCTCTTATGCAACATGCCTCAAACTTCTCCCCAAAACATCTACAATTCCTACAAGCAATCATCTCTTTAACAAGGCTCACCATTCTACCTCTGCTCTTGATCTTATCCCCTCCTTTCTTGAGAGTTTGCCCCACTGACAGTTCCTTCTCTCATTTTCATTTTCCCCCTACTTTCTTCTTCATCTCACAGAAATATACTCAGATCTCCACTGCACTAAAAAAAATCACCTTATTTGATCCTGCCATTATCTCAAGAGAGCACCTTGTATTTATTTCTCTTTTGTTTCACTAATTATGAAAAGTAGATCATAATCCCTTCCTCCTCTTCTTTGCTCACTGTTTTCTCAGAAACCTTTGCAATATGGCTTTTGACCCTATCATACTAATGAAAGTGATTTTTCAGAACTCACTAGTGAACTTTTAATTGCTACATCTGAAGGATTTTTCTCTGTCCTCATTCTCCTGAAACTTTCTGAAGTATTAATTGATCACCTACTGCTTATTCTCTCCTCCTGTCCTTCATGGCATTGCTGGATGCCCGTGATCCTTTTCTCCTTGTTTCACTACTTGTTTTTTGTCTTTTCCATTTATTTATTCTCTTTCTTCTGCTTGCTAAGCTTGGGATTCCTCAAGATTTTGTCTTAGCCCTTTTTTCTCTATATGTCCCTTGCCTTAGTAATTCCATCTACTCTCGTTTGTTCAATGATAAAATCTATACACCTTATTCCAAATCTATATACTGACTTCTAACTAAGGGACTTAATAATTATACACATTCTAGGAATAGCTAGGTGGCTCTGTGGATTGAGAGTCAGGCCCATAGATGAAAGGTCCTAGGTTCAAATCTAGCCTCAAACACTTTCTAGCCATGTGACCTGGGGCAAGTCAGTTGGCTGACCCTTACCACTCTTCTGACTTGAAGGCAGAAGATAAGAGGTTTTATTTATTTAAAATAATAACTATTGTTATACACATCCATAAAACTCTGGTTATAAAACTTCTAACTGATTACTAGATATCTCCAATGGCTATCCCACCATTACCTCCAATTCATCATTTCTTGTAGCTCTCCTTCACCCAACTTCCCAATTTCTGCATTGGCACCACTATTATCCTAGTCAAATGGGACTCAAAATTCAAAGTTTTTTAAGACTCATCCTACACCTCTATATCATCTATTGCCTTCATTCACACAAGTACCTAGATGTAGACACTCTTCATCTCTCACCTGGGCAATTGCAACAACTTGCCTGCTGGTCCTTCTTTCCTCAATCCCTCCCCACCTCCTCTAATGCATCCTACACATAGTAGACAATATCATTCTCCTATTTTTATTTTAAATTTTCTGCCTTGCATGAACCAGCCTCTCAGATTGGTTCTTCATGGTAACAACTGATCATTTCAATGAAATTTGGTATCATTATTTTAACCTTGCATTTATATTTGTCCTATTTTCTAATTTAGGCATCACATTTAGCTGAAGTTGACCAAAGTTGCTCCCATCTTCTCCTTTAGGCATGCTACTTGGATCAAAGAAGTCAAAAATTGTGAAAGCCCTAAAACTTGGAAATGTTAGGACAGTTGAACAGAACCTTAGAGGTTATCTAATCAAATTCCGTCATTTACCAGATGAAGAAACTGAATGTCAGAGATATAAAGTGATTTGTCAGCATTATGTACCTGGCAAATGGTAGAATCAGGATTTGATTCACCTTGATGCTTTATTCAACATCTTCAAATATAGACATCTTGCCACAACAGAAGAGGAGGGGAATGGTGCCACTGGATTTTGAATACAGATATATTTAAGATGGACATGTGGGATGACTACCTGAAAGTATGGGTAGAAAGACAAGGAATGTATTATAACAAGTTTTCTTGGTAAAAAAAATATATTTTTTTAATCCTGGGACTCCATTCTAGGAGCATAGGGCCACAACCAGTAGGCAATGGGTCACTCAGGGTCACCCAGCTGGGAAGTGTCTGAGCCCGGATTTGAACCTAGGACCTTTCGTCTCTAGGCCTGGCTCTCAATCCACTGAGCTAGCCCAGCTGCCCCTACCTTAGGTTGCAGTTTCTTTAGCAGATGTAGTTTTTACAGGGTGGGGTT
>NC_058132.1:477326463-477336215 GCF_016433145.1 Gracilinanus agilis
TGGGTTTGTACCCCAAAGAGATCATAGATAAACAGACTTGTACGAAAATATTTATAGCTGCGCTTTTTGTGGTGGCAACAAATTGGAAAAAGAGGGTATGTCCTTCAATTGGGGAATGGCTGAACAAACTGTGGTATATGCGGGTGATGGAATACTATTGTGCTAAAAGGAATAATAAACTGGAGGAGTTCCAGGCAAACTGGAGAGACCTCCGGGAACTGATGCAGAGCGAAAGGAGCAGAGCCAGAAGAACATTGTACACAGAGACTGATATACTGTGGTAAAATTGAATGTAATGGACCTCTGTACCAGCAGCAATGCAATGACCCAGGACAATTCTGAGGTATTTATGGAAAAGAATGCTACCCACATTCAGAGGAAGGACTGCAGGAGAGGAAACATATAAGAAAAACAACTGCTTGAACGCGTGGGTCGGGGTGGACGTGATTGAGGGTGTGGACTCGAAACTACCACACCAATGCAACCACCAACAATTTGGAAATTGGTCTTGATCAAGGACACATGACAAAACTAGTGGAAATGTGCATCAGCCATGGGTGGGGGCATTGCGGGGGGTGAAGGGGAAAGGAGGAGCATGAATCATGTAACCATGTTAAAAATGAATATTAATAAATGTTTGAAAAAAAAAAAGTCATCAGCTTCACTCTCTCTTCCAGCCTGTTGAAGTCCATGTGGCAAGGCAGAAGTCAAGATGACAATGGCCTCAGATGCAGTCAATGACCTTCAATGGCTAACCGAGGTCTAAGCTCCCAACAGTGTCTGCTTCCAATCCTTTTATGTCTGTTGGAACAAATTGTTCTCATCTCATCATTCCGCCAGGAAAGTCTTCACATGCTTGGGACAGCATCCTGGTTATCCTCATCCTGGTTTGGCCCGTCTACTAATGGTTTTACTGGAATGTGGCCTCTACATATGCTACAGCTTCTTGGATAATCAAGAGCCACATGAAAGGTAGAAAGCAAATGGGGATAAGCCAGCCCTGAAAAAGGATTGGGCAGAAGTGTTAGTTCTCCCTGAACACCCCACACATCCTTTTATGTCTGTTGGAAGAAGTAGATACAGTGCCCAAGTTCTGCGAGCCCAGAGAGGTACCTCTTTAGTGGCAGAGTTAGGTTTGGAATCCAGGTCTCTTGAATGTTGCATAGGGAGCCAGGGTTCAAAACCAGGTTCTGCATAAATGAAAATAGGTCCCTTTCTACTACAAGTGCTTTGGCACTTGGACTAGGACTCGTGTGTTTGTGTGGCATGTGCATTTGTATATTTTATAATGCTTAAAAATACCAGTGATTTTGCTTATCAGCACTTACAGCATTTGGGGGAATCACCAAGTAACAAGTTGGTAAAGTCTCACCTTTGACATATGCTCTGTTCACTAAATAGTCACAGAGAAGGTACAATTCCAAGTTAGATAGTAGTCTTTTTTTTTTAAACCCTTACCTTCCATCTTGGAGTCAATACTGTGTATTGGCTCCAAGGCAAAAGAGTGGGAAGGGCTAGACAATGGGGGTCAAGTGACTTGCCCAGGGTCACACAGCTGGCAAGTGTCAGAGACCAGATTTGAACCTAGGACCTCCTGTCTCTAGGCCTGGTTCTCAATCCACTGAGCTACCCAGCTGCCCCCTAGATAGTTGTCTTAAATGGAAACTAGTTCTTGTCAGCAGAATTCTTTTCACATGACAAAACCAAACAGAAAAGACTAGTAATGTGTCCTATTGAACACGTCTCCAGTTTGGCAATTAGGTGTCATACTTTACATGCAGATATTCTGGTCTGTTACATTGTAAGAGATAAAAACCTCTGTTTTAATCCCCTACTACTGATAGACCTTATCTAAACTATCTAAATCTAATCCAATCCTTTTGTTGCCACAGGCCACTGCTGGAGGAAGAGTATGTGTCTTATTATTGTAAGGGGTAACCAAATAATATAAGCAAAAATATCTTCTCTAGACTGAATAAGTATGTTCTAAACCTAAATATAACAACAAAATAGAAGAAAAATAAACTAATTTTTAAACATATAGTGATACTGTTGTAATTAACAAACTAGTGTTTTTATAATCTACTTTAATTTTTTGTTTTGCATAGCTTCTTCATTAAATATACGTGCATCGAGACATAGATATATTATACAATTGCTATCAAATAGGAGAGAAGGGATGTCTGTTAATTGTGTTGTTAAGAAGGGATTTGGTTTAGCCCAGGATGTTTTTTTTTTTTTTTTATCATTTTGTGTCATGGACCCCTTTGGTAGCTTGGTAAAAACTGCACATCCCTTCTAAAACCATAATTTTAATGAATTTAATAAAATATAGGATGTAAGATAAAATGAAGTTTCTAGGGAAACTAAATATCCTAAAAGATTAATTATTTAAAAATTTTAAATAAGTTCATCAACCTCAAGTCAAGAACTTGTGGTCTAAACCATCTTAGATTCATAATGGACCTTAGCTGTATTTATACAGGCAAGCACAAACTTTTCAGAGTAAGATCCATTTTCCTTTTTCAAAACTTTTTTCCTCTGTTTGAGAGTATCTTGCCAAGAAAGAACATTTTATGGATCATTAGGCTACTGAAGAAGCTTCTAAGACCTTCTTTGAAATAACTGAGGTCTAGTCAGATTTCTTCAGCAGCTACTATGAATGGGAACGCCTTGTACTCTTCACTGTGCCTGCCCAAATGGAACATCCTGTTTGAAATTGTTATTTTAAAGTAATTTTATAAGCTGCCTAAAATAAGTGCCCAGATGCTAAATTGTATAAAAAGTCATTATGATTTCACCAGATGGATTAGCCATATTGAAGCTACAGGCTAAAGTAAGGAGAATTGGAATTAACCACATAAAGGGGGAGAAATGGGCATTTTCCTTCCTGCCTGCTGAGACCCCTAAATACTTTCTTGCATAAGGAATCTACATCCAAAATTATTTTCCTAAACTGAGCCTGGTTACAAAAGTTTGGCATCTAAGGTTACTTCTTCTTTACTACTACTACTACTACTACTACTACTACTACTACTACTACTACTACTACTACTACTACTACTACTACTACTACTACTACTACTGCTACTAAGACTGCTACTAAGACTGCTACTCTTGCTGCTGCTACTATTTCTATATTATTTCAACTTTTGCTTTTTCTGTATAATTCTAGAAGACTTATCTGTAAATACATGACCTTCTTCTCTTAGGACTTGACTACAATTGCCCAGACATACCCAGTAGGGATACGAAAGCTACATGGATGGTCAATCATGTGAAAAGGGGGAAATCTTCCTGACTGCAGAACTTAAATCACAGGATGTGAGACTTAAGAGGGAACTTGGGACATCATCAAGTAAATATATATAGGGGGAAAGTGCTATTAAACCCCTCTAGATTATAACTACATGTATGCTAGAGGAATTATAGGAAAGATTCATTTCCTAATGGAGTCTTAGTTTCACTAAAGTCCTGGCAAATTTTTTGACCTCCTGATGAATCTGAAAATGATTAGATTTAAAATTACTGAAGGAAACAAATGTGCAAAATTCCACTAAGAAATTTGTTCTATTTCTCTAGTTAGAGAATCCTATCCTTGTCTCTATGTTCCTTGTCTCTATTTTTTCATCTTTTTTCCTTTCTTCTTCCTTCCCTTTCTTCCTTTATTTTCCACCCTTCCTCTGTTCCTCTTTTCCTTTTCATTTCCTCTTTCCTCTTTACTATTTTCCTTCTTTCTTTTCTATTTTTCTTTCCCTCCTTCCATCTTTCCTTCCTTTCTTTTCTCTTTCTTCTTCCTTGCTTCCTATCCCTCACCGACACTGTGGCTCCTTTATAATGTTTTCTGTTTCTGTAGTAACTGAAGAATATTGGGGAAAGAATTGTATTGAGCAGATGTTGACTTATTGGATATTTAATAGTAGGTGTGTATAACTTATAGATGAATAAAAATAAAGAGAAAAGTTAGAGTGATAAGGAAATGGAGGTAAGTTATAGAAAGGTCTTGGTATGTGGAGGACCCAGGAAAGAGGGAGGGGAGAAAAGCAAAGATTCTAAGTATATAGGGCAAAAATTGGATAAAAGAAAATTATATACAGAAAGTAAATGATGAAAGATGGAAATGTTTTACCTCATTTCAGCAAAGACCTAGAAGAACTATTTTTAAAAAATTTTAAGCAAAGTAATGAATCATTTTTAGCCACAAAAATTTACAAAAATAAATTTCTTAAGGCTTGAAGGAATTGCAATCCATAACATTTGTGGGAGTAATCATGTTGATAAAATCACAGATCCTTCAAAAAAAACTTAAATAACTATATTGGTTATAATTCAAGGGATGATTTTTATCTTATTTTGACCTGATCTGAATGAAACCTATAAGAAAATTTGAGCAATATTATGCCTTTTTTTTACAGATAAGGAAATTAAAACAAAGGGAGTAAAGGAGCATGGTATAATGGACTGAGCATTCAACAAGGAATGAGGAAGAACTAGATTCAAATGCCATCTCAGACAGACCCTGAGCAAGTCATTTAACCTAAGCTCCATAAGTAAAAGGGGGATAAAAATAGTGTCTACATCATAGAGTTGTTGTTTTATTTCTTAAAGATAGAATATAGAGTATTTTGTACAACTTGAAGTTGTCTATAAATATACACTATTGTTAACTCATCCAAAGTCATAAATTTGATTAATGGCTCATTTTTGCCTTTATATCCCCAGGGATTAGCACATAGTAGGTATTTAATAACCAATTACTTGTCAGAGGTTGAAAAAGAACCTTGATCTTCTAGTGTCTAGGCCAAGAATCTGTCTTCATAACTATGCTTCCCATCTTTATTCCCCAGTGTTCAATACTAGAGTCACATTGTACAGGAAGTTTCATTTGTGTGGTAGGTGGAATGCCTGAGGAAACAAAGATTGCATCTGCTGAGCATATCAGTTTATTAAGCAATGCATGCCAGTAGCCCAATAAATCAGGACCAAGCCCTTTCCTCAGCCTATGGTTTGACCCCTAATATAGAGGGAGATAGATCTGATACATTAAAAACAATAAATCAAAGAAAATAATACAACATTAGGTCATCTGATTTCTAATTGAATTAGTGACTATCCAAATTGGGAGAGGGAGAGTAAACAAGTATAGCTTCTGGAATTAAAGAAAAGAAGTGCCCCACTCCCTCCAGGTATCAGCAAAGGATAGAAGAAATATGTGAATAATAACTGATTGATGAATATGAGGTCAGTTTTCAGAGAAGACAGATAGATCACTGGAAATGTATGATGATGAGAAAATTCCTTACATCTATCATTGGATCTGACTACCTTTCTGGGTCAGCATAACTAGGGTCTTTAATTAGTTAGAGTTAGTTAAGGGTCTCTAAACAGTTTACAGAGGTGGTTCGACTTCCCAGCCACACAAGGCTGGGTTCAAACAATGCAATAAGGTTTTCTCCCAATTGTCCCAATTGAATAGTTTTCTCACAAGACAGAATTTGAAAGAGACCCATCATTGAATAGAAAGGAAACTGAGCTAGCTCCAGAACTGAGTCACAAAATGGAGTCAGAATGGTTCACTCAATTGCCTCAATTCCCACTACCATTTACTGTCTTAATTCTCTCAATTCTTTTGTCTATGACACCAGCACCCACAAAACTGTCTTGTATTTATTTTGTGGGTAAGATAGCAAAGCATTATGGTTAGAAAACTGGCATCAGAGAATGTCCTTTTCTATTGGGGAATGGCTGAACAAATTGTGGTATCTGTGATGGAATACTATTGTGCTCAAAGGAATAATAAACTGGAGGAATTCCATGTGAACTGGAAAGACCTCCAGGAATTGATGCAGAGTGAAAGGAGCAGATCCAGGAGAATATTACACACAGAGACTGATATACTGTGGTAAAACCGAACATAATGGACTTCTCTACTAGCAGCAATGCAGTGATATAGGACAATTATGAGAGACTTATGAGAAAGAAAACTAGCCACGTTCAGAGGAAGAACTGTGGGAGGAGAAACACAGAAGAAAAGCAACTGCTTGAACACATGGGCTGATGGGGATATTATTGGGGATGTAGACACTAAATGATAACTCTAGTCCAACTATCAATAATATGGAATTAGGCCTTGATCAATTATACATGTAAAACCCAGTGGAATTGTGCTCTGGCTAAGGGGAGTTAGGGGGGATTGGGGAGAGGGAAAGAACATGAAACATGTAACTATGGAAAAATATTAAAAATAAAAATATAATTTTTCAAAAAAGAAAAGAAAACTGGCCTCAGAATCGAAAGGATTTAGCTTCAAGTCCTACCATTGACACAAATACTTGCTTTGGGACACAAGTCATTAAACCTTTCCGTACCCTCAGGATACAATCTTAGAATTTCAGTTGCAGAAAAAGTACCAAACTGCATTGGCAGAAGTAGTTTCCCCAATTAGAGCTCTCTGTACCAGTGAAATAGCAATACGAAAAAAGTATGGTATATATGTTGTTGTTTTTGTTGAGTTATTTCAGTCTTGTCTGACTCTTTGTAACTCCATTTGGGATTTTCTTGGCAAAGATATTGGAGTGGTTTGCCTTTTTCTTCTCCCATTCATTTTATATATGTTGAAACTGAGGTCAATAGGGTTAAGTGACTTGCCCATTAGGAAATGGGTAATACCAGCTTTGTGACACTGGAAAAATCACTACTAAGTGCCAGGCAAGATTTGAACTCAGAAAGATGAGTCTTGTTGATTCCAAACCCAATGTTCTATCCTCTGCACCACCTAGATCCCCATTGTATGCATGTATACTTATATGTAATATATGTTCTCTCCTCTGATAGAATGAATGTAAGCTCACTGAGGGCAAGGACTATTTCATTTTTTTTTATTCTCAGTGACTAGAATACTGTAGAAGAAAAATATTGAGAAACAATCTTCTAAATTAATATTTTATTGTAAGAACTGAAAATCACAAAGTCAGGTAAAAGTGTGATCTAAGATGCTGAGACATGGAAATAGCAAGTATTTATATGCTATGTAAAAGAGTCAGATTATGCAAACCCACCTCAGAAAGGGTAAGGGGTCATTTGAAAATTTCTTCTCAGTGGATCAACCAGAATTTCATCTTTAGGAGATTTCCTTCTTCAAGAAGGTAAAGGGGGCATCTGATCTGGGTAGCTCAGTGGATTGAGAGCCAGGCCTAGAGACGGGAGGTCCTAGGTTTAAATCTGGCCTCAGACACTTCCCAGCTATGTGACCCTGGGCAAGTCACTTGACCCCCATTGCCTATCCTTACCACTCTTCTGCCTTGGAGCCAGATGGAAGGTAAGGGTTAAAAAAAAAAGAAGGTAGTTTTCCTTTTTTTTTCTTATGGAAATAGATTATGTAGCCACTGTTTCATAAATGGTAACAGCCAAGGTTATTCTGTGGCTAACTGAGATGTCATAAATCTCCAGGTTTCAGGAAAGTCTGGACCTATTTCAGGATGCTGAAGGCATGTGCAAACTCCCCTTAGCAAGGAAATCTTGCCAAGGCACTTCAGGGAACTTTTTCTTATTATTTTACTCACAATACTATTATTGAGTACTGATTCTCTTACACAATTATTCAATCAATCAATAATTGATATTATTCCTTACAATTTGCCATTAAAATACTGATTTATCTAATGGGATTACATACACTAGATATACAGCTCTAGAGAGACATTAAACAATGAATATGAACTGCTATTGCCTAATTGAATTATCCTTTACAACACTACTCAACACATAGTAGGTATTTAGTAAATGCTTGCTGACTGATTGATTGATTCGAATCCATTCCTTAACTTAGTTCAAGTCAATCTCACAATAATACTACACATTAGTGTAGGTTCCTTTAAATTCTCCAATTTGTCATTCTCCTATACTTTAGACTATAGACAGACAATTCATGGTGTGTTTAAAAAGCAGCAAATATTGATTCTATCTCTATTACAGGACAGTGGGTTCTCAATATTTAACATGTCTCCCATTAATTCTCTGCCAATTCATTCTCAAAGGGCTTGTTCAAATGAAAGTCAGTGACCTCAAATAACATGCTGACTTTCAACTTCCCTAAAAACTAGGGATTGTAGGAATGAAGGAAAAAGAAAGAGAAAAGATTTCAAAATCAAATCACATTGATAACATTTCATCCATGATGAATATTTTAGTTCTAGAATGTTTTTCTCTTCTGATACCTCAAAATTTCCAAGTCAGCACATTCTTAATAAGAAATGACAAAAGAGAAGATACAAGATACAATTAGCATGAATTGTGGGTGCAGAGCATGTTTTAGGCTCTGTTTAAAAGAAAAAGCCTATGACTAAGTCAACAGAAGTGATTGCAAAGCCTATGTGGACTCTTTGAAGATATATAGTCTAGGTCTTATACCTAGAGATTTTATATTTTCCATTCAGGTGCCATATAAATAATCCCCGAGGGCAAGGCTGCTGATACCAAATAAATCTCCATCCCTTTGCAAAGATAGTCCATATCTGAAATGCATTCCTTCCTCACCTCTGCCTTATTACAGATGGCTTTCCTTAATTCCTCCAGGTATTAATGCTCCTTGCCTCCTACAATTACTTTGTAAAATGTTGCATTTTTTGCATTTACTTATATGTGTATAAGTCACATTCTCCCCAAGTGGAACAGAAGCTCCTAGAATGTAGGGATTTGTTCACTTTGGTCTTCGTTGTCAGTCCTAGCTCCTAAAACATTGCCTGACACAAAGTAGACAGGTCAAGGATTTATTAAGAGCTGATTATGTATCTTGAATGGGTTGAACTCTGGGGATAAAAAAAAGTGGAAAAAGATAGCCCTCACACCTAAGAATAAAGAGAGATAGAAAGGGGGTATGGGACAAGGAGGAAAGGAGGAGGCTGGTACTAGGCAAAGCTGCTGGCAAAGGGAAAAAAGTCTAGAGAGGGATGAGAGAAGTGAGTGTGACCTGGATGCTCCATGAAATGAAGTTTAAAAAACATTTGTTCAACTGAATGCATTATTACATTGCCCTTTCCTCACAATAACCCCAAGAGATAAGTAGAGATAATATTGTTGTCATTTTATAAATGAAGAAACCCAGAGTAAGGCTCTGGAAGGATAACTGATTTGCCCAGTCACAAAGCTAGTAAGAGGCAGAACTGGAGCTTAAACCTAGTTTTTCTGACTCCCAAATGCAGGGCTTCTCCTAAGGGATACAACGAGCAAGAGACATGTTTTGGATGTACCATAGGGGAATGTTTTACTACATTTATGGTTATATTTTATTTGGGGTCATTTGTCTAAAGTCAGTTAAAATGTTTTAGGATCCATTTTTAAGCTTGTCTGCTACACTTCAAAATCTGAACTATATATAAGTCCTTCCTTGGCCATTTAGGAAATGTACTACAATAAAACACACACAAACACACACACACACACACACACACACACACACACACACACACACACACAAATTCTATTCCCTCCCTGTAGTAAAGAAGCTCCGAAATTGTACCAAGGAGCCAAGGCCTTGTTTTTCTCTGACCTACAGCAGCAGGACAATAACAGATGTACCGTATGCCCAGGCTCAAATGCAATCTAACACAGACGTGTATCTCTTGCTGACAAATGCAATGAACTTTCAAATCTGACATTTCCAGGAGGCAAATCAAAATCAACTGAATTGGATTGCTTCTGTCTAGTTCTCCCCCAAAGCTTCTCTGCAGGGTCTCTTCTGTCTGACTGTGCTG